>NC_090654.1:22929666-22994666 GCF_040937935.1 Hyperolius riggenbachi
CCAGACTTGCTAGGGTTAAGCTTGGTGTTTGAGCACGCAAAAATTTTTCTCATGGAAAGCATTTTTTTGCAGTTGTATCCTTTGGAGGCAGGTGGTGGATGGCTTGCTCTGGTGGTGTGAGCCCTGGAGTGAGTTGTCTGCGCCTGTCCCTCCCCCCCACCCCGGAGTGTTTGTATGTGAGCCAACCCTGAGCTCTAAAGCTCGGGGGTGACCCATGCTTCACTCCTTTCTCATGTGGTGCCTCCAAGTTAATGTGCATGTTGCAGAACGCAATGGACGTTAAGGTAAGTGCCTGTTTTTTAATATTGGGAGGTGGGTGCGGATGGCTTCTCCCCGGCGCTGACCACTCTTGGGGGGGGGGGGGTGCAGCTGCGCCACCCCAGCCTCCCCCTCCGGGGTGCCGCTGTGGTTTCCCAGGCAGTAAGAGAGCCTGGGGACCCCGCAGTCCCCCCGGTTGTATGGGGGCATTCGGAATCCTCCCCGTGGCGCTCCTGGATAGTGCTAATGTAGCATGAACTAATACCCGCAGGGCGATCGCTTTGCGGTATTGGTTTTTGGACCCTGCATAGTTTGGCATGCGAAAGCAAATGCATATTTGCAATGAGCATTGCCTCATGAATAGCCAATTAGGCCGGATTTGCAAAGCCAGACTTGCTAGGGTTAAACTTGGTGTTTGAGCACGCATACATTTTTCTCATGGAAAGCCTACTTCTTCTTGCTTCAAGGTTGAGGCACGTACTCTATTAGATAGATAGATGCGGCGTATGCTACGACGCGGGTTGGCTAGTACATTATAATAATATGGTAGGACATTAGACTATGACCATGGTAGGTTTAGAGTGTGAGCTCCTCTGAGGACCAGTCAGTGACATGGGTATGTACTCTGTAAAGTGCTGCAGAAGATGTCAGTGATATATAAAATACATAATGATAATAATATGGTAGGGACATTAGACTATGACTATGCTAGGATTAGATTGTGAGCTCCTCTGAGGACAGTCAGTGACATGACTATGTACTCTGTAAAGTGCTGCAGAAGACATCAGTGCTATATAAATACTGTACATATTAATATGGTAGGACATTAGACTATGACTATGCCATTAGAGTGTGAGATCCTCTGAGGTCAGTCAGTGACATGACTATGTACTCTGTAAAGTGCTACAGGAGATCTCAGTGTTAAATAAATCCATAATAATACATACATTTGTAATATCTAATATAACCATTCCCTTGCCATTCAGCCACCACCACTACGGATACCTCTTTGTCAGTCGCCATAGGGAAGGCAATTTGCATGTAGTAAAACTGAGCAGCTCGGATGGCGTTAAACCAGCTAACAATTTCCTGCAGGTAAAAGAAGCAGAACAGGTTTTATCATTACAAGGCAGAGGTTTTTTTTTTTTTTTCTATAAGCATAGAAAAAACTATAATGGCAGTTTTGTGAAATATTTATCACCACTTCAGGTACGCTTTGAGGCAGGCTGCACATATAACAGAACATGAAATGCTGCATTTTATGTTTCATTTTATGTTGTGTGCGTTTTTGTGCGATTTAGCTGCATTTTTGCTGCGTTTGCACTAGCGTTTGTTTTTAACCGCAGATGCGTTTTTCAAAGGTTTTGCATGCATTTTAGTGCATTTGCGGTTCGCATGTACAAAACGCATTTGCGCATAGAAAAACGCATACCATTGCGTTTCCATTGACTTTCATTATGTGCGTTTTTAAAGACTATGCAACAAAACCAGCTTTTTTGAAAATGCATGCGTCAAAAACGCATATGCATTTTTTCCTGCGGCACATAGACTTCCATTTGCGGCAAAATTGCAGCATTTTCCGCAACGCTAGCGTTTCTGCTATGTGTGCACGCGGCCTAAAGCTAATGGGGAGCTAAAAAAAAAAAACCACAGTCAGATGCTTAGCTAAGGAGAGGGAAGGCTTTGGGTCCTATAGCTTCCCGCTCCTCTCCTGGCCCCTCCTTCCAGTGATGTCACCCCCATTAGCAGTATTCAATAATTTGACCGATCGAATTTCTGCTGCTGAAGGGAGGCTTGGGAAGTCTTCCCCTGAAGACGGGCCGCTCCGTGCTGCACCTGTGCTAGCGTGTGCTCTCTTGCACACACTCTAATGCGCAGTTCAGAGCCGACCGTGTTCAGGACCACTCTGGCTCCCGAAGACTATCGAAGCATCCTGTGGAGGGGGATTCAAACAGAGGAGCCTGCGGGGGAACAAGGGGACCGTGAGAGTAATGGGAAGCCTCTATAGGCCCCAGTGCCTTCTCTCTACTTAGGTAAGTATCTGTTTTGGGTTTTTTTTGGCTTCCCATTAGCTTTAATTTGAACCCTGGTGGTTGTGTACCATGCTTTCTGTCACTCTCGGAAACTTACCCCCACTTCTTTGCTATAGCAGAAGGTGATGTGGACACAGACCACAATAAAACTCCACCAGGGCCGGATTTACCTTAAGGCACTGTAGGCACATGAGTACAGGCGCCTGATGATGGAAATGTGGCTCACTTCCCTCCCCTAGTGCCTCCCTCCCTCCTCCCCTATGCAGAGTCTTGATGAGAGTGTAAGTGAGAGGTTACGCACCCTGCTCTCTCTGCATTCCACTGGCGAGATCTCCCTTCAGTTGGTGGCACCTCTAGCTACCCAATTGAGGGCACCTCTAGCTACTTAATAATGAGGATAGTCCTGGCTACCAAATACTAAGGGGTGCTTCTAGCTGCTTAAAATTGAGGGTACTTCTGGCTACCTAATACTAAGGGGCACCTGTAGCTACCTATGATGGGCAAGGGAAGTAAGGCAGGAGCGACAGCTGGGACAGCCAGCACACTTGCGGTGCAGTTTGGTGGTGTTTGTAGCCTCATGGGGGGCAGAGTCTAGGGTACCAGGACATCTGTGCCTATTGGCTCCTGTGATGTAAATCCGAGCCTGATTTCCACACTATCCAACAATAACTTTTCTCCTGAAGTTGAAATTCACAACCTACAGTAAATCACAGGTGTCAAAGGACCTCTGCCCTGGAGTTCCACATCCCTGATTACAGGCATGAAAATCACTGCCAAGGTCTGCCCAGTGTTTCCAACTCCTCCCTTTAATTACTGACAAATGTGAATTATGCTAGGTACACACTATGAGATTTTCTGGTCGATTTACTGTCAGATCGATCATTCCCAACATGTCCGATTTTCTTTTCGATCGAGTTCCGAGCATTTTCCGATCGATTTCCATTAAAGTGAACGGAAATCGATCGGAAAATGCTTGGAAATCGATCGAAAAGCAAATCGGACATGTTGGAAATAGTCGATCTGACAGTAAACCGACCAGAAAATCTCATAGTGTGTATCCAGCATTATACAGGCTCAGTGTTCAGACACCGATGTGTCAGTTTCCTTGGAACCTGCATAACTTAGATGTTTCAGTACTTAAAGCAGTAGGATTAGCCATACTATGGCAGGGAAAACACATATATAAGTAGATAAACACTTGATCTACTTACATAGCACATGTATTATACTGTCCACCTTTTGATTTCAGTGAATTTTATATAGTAAATGAAGAGAATTCTGTTCCTGGTGGGGGCCATGTCTTTTGCCCACAGTTTGAGGCTAAATCCTGATGTCATTTCTTCCCTTAACTTTTTTTTCTTTTCTCCTCAAAGGTGCAAACGTATACAAATAATAAGTATGTTTCTTCCAGAGTAAAATGAGCCATAAATTACTTTTCTCCTATGATGCTGTCACTTACAGTAGGCAGTAGAAATCTGACAGAAGTGACAGGTTTTGGACTAGTCCATCTCTTCATAGGGGATTCTCAGCAAGGCTTTTATTCTTTATAAAGATATTCACTAAAAAGGATTTAAAAAATGCTGGCCAGCTTCCCTGTTCCCTACAGTTTTTTTTGCAGTTGGACAGAGCAACTGCCATTCACTAAGTGCTTTTGAAAACAAATATATCCCTGAGAATCCCCTATAAAGAGATGGACTAGTCCAAAACCTGTCACTTCTGTCAGATTTCTACTGCCTACTGTAAGTGACAGCAACCTAGGAGAAAAGTAAGTTATGGCTCATTTTACTCTGAAAAAAATGTACTTCTTATTTGTATATGTTTGCACATGTTTTACACTTTACAGTTTTTCGCTGTAGTGCCCCTTTAAAGGTATTATCTGACAAGCCCGGGTTACCCACTTGGCATAGTAGCAAGTCTCACCTGCTAGATATGAACACAACAAGTGCACCCTACGGGTCCCACACATGTAATGACATACAGATGATTTACCTGCCCATCATTGTGGTACACAAATATATTTCTGGCCCTGTTATCCTTGATATACGTGATCTGTAAGCCATGGTTGTGTTTCATCTTTTCTGGCTGGAATGTGGCATTAACACTGTCAACTTTAATCACAGCTTTCGGTTCCTTGGCCTGAAACATAAATGGAGACCAAAGTCAGAAGAAGAAGCTACGCATATGAATTCACTTTTACTGAGGACCATTGTCATTCTGTCGTCTGTAATGGTTTTGTCACTTTTTACTATTTCTCTTCCCGGAATCACCCTGCGAGGCTGTGGAAGTAACGTTGGTTCACTGAAACGGCTTCTGCGGCACCCAGGGTCTTATCTATTTGTCATGAATTCATAAATATCCTCGCAAGAAACCTTTTGATTTCCTATTGCCCTGTGAGTCATGCAGAAGCAGCAGAGAGGGAGACTGAAAAAGCCGAATGTAAAGCTGATGCTGCCCCCTACAGTCCGCTGCCCTGATCACGTGATTCAGTCCGCTTCATGGCAGGGCCACCCCTGGGGGCAGGGAAGAGAAGGAAATGGGAGGGTCATGGGAGGGATCATCTCAGCTAGCCTGCCTCTTCCTGTCTGTAAATGGGACTTTACCTAAAAGTCACATTTTTCAAGATGTGATTATGGTGAAGAGGGGGAACAAGGAGAGGAACGGACAAGGCACAGAGGTATGTGGTTCCAGCATGGACATACCTTTGTGCTTAGTTGGGTAGCTTTGCCTTAGGTCAGGTGTCCTTTAAATTAGCCAGTAAATGGTATCATCCGGTTTCAAAACTTCCTGCTTTTACTGATGGCTATCAGTCAATGCTAGCCATAATAGCTATCATTCATTCGGTAATGCAGAAAACAGCTGACTTTACAGAGCACTTAGCAAAATGTCAATTCATAAAAGCAGTTACCGCATGAAAAGTTGAGATTCCTGAGCAGTGAGGTAAATTACCGCCTTGCGCGGTAATTACCTCGACACATGTCCGTAAATGTCAATTCATGTCAAGTCGATAATGGCACGGAAAATACCGCCTGCTTTGAAGTAGTGATAAGAGAGTGATAAGAGCTCTGGACTGTGAATGGAGACTCAGCAGAAGCAGTGAGATCTCCCCCCAGGCAGCAGCAGAGCGATCGGAACAAACAAGGCTTCCCCTGAATACCATAGGCTGTTTAACCTCTTGGGTTCCTGTTTTTGAGATGTCTATGCGCTGGTTGTGAAAATCTAAGCTGTGTCAATTAAATAGATTGTTAAGAAAGACTAATAGACAGATTCAGAGCAGATTCACAGCAAGCAGAGGCAGTATAACAAAACATGTACATCTAAAGAGAAGTTGGGATGCCTCTTTTATTGTAAAGCTGTCTCTGCACTGAGAAATGTAACAACTCAGACCACCCGGTGCTGCTAATTTACCGACCCCCCCCCCCCCCCCTCCTGCATTACTGGAACCTCACGCTGCGACCCAGCATGAGGTCCCGGCGGAGGCAGAGAGTGCCGGGTGCGCAGGGCAGTTTCTAGGATAAATTGCACCCAGTGCGAGGGTGTAAAAATTGCAACCCCCCCGTGGAGCTGGGTATAGGTGCCCGCAGTATAGGTTAGTTGAATGTGGAACAGAGGCGCCAGCAGGATAAAAAATTCGTAAAACCTTTAAAAATGCTTGGAGGAAGTGGTGGGCTTGCCTCCCTAAAGCAAACAAGAGATCCTGTTTTTCATATAAATTAACACATTTATTGAATGGTACTCCAAGCAAAAATGCAATGCGTTTCGCAGGTCAAGCCCGCTTCATCAGGCAAAATTGGGGACAACAGGAATTCTAGAGTAACGGATTTAGCGCCTCTTGTTTGCTTTAGGGAGGGAAGCCCACCACTTCCTCCAACCATTTTTAGAGGTTTTACGAATTTTTTATCCTGCTGGCGCCTCTGTTCCACATTCAACTACACAGTGTCCACTCTTGGTGGAGGGGAGTTTACCCCCTATCTCGATTCTTTTCTACAGAGAGCGACTTCTTAGCCCTGAGTGAGGACAGGCCTAATCTCCTCACCTGCCTTTATAGTGGTTGCCTGTATGGTAACCCATGTTTGTGAGTATAATTTTTCTCACTTAACCATTTGACACAATAATCTTAACATACTGCACCATATTGGGCTCTCGGTTTTCTCTTTTATAGCAGTATAGGTTAGCCAGGTCTAGTTGCACCGAGTACAGGTAGCCAGCTATAGGTTCCCCCCGTAAAGGTAGCCAGTATAATTGCCTCCAGTATAGGTTAGCCCAGTGTGTTCCTTCAGTATAGGTAGCCAGTATAGTTGCCGCAGTATAGGTTAGATAGGCAGGTGCACCTGGTATAGCCCCCAGTATAGGTTTGCTAGGTGGGAGCCTCCAATATAGGCAACCAATATAGTTGCCCCCAGTATAGGTTAGATAGGTAGGTGCCCACAGTGTAGGTTAGCTAGGTAGGTGCCTCCGATATAGATAGCCATTATAGTTGCCACCAGTACAGGTTAGATAGGTGCCCGCAGTATAGGCTAGATAGGTAGGTGCCACCATTATAGGCTAGATAGGTAGGAGCACCCACTATAGGTTAGCTACGTAAGTGCCTGCAGTATAGGTTAGATAGGTAGGTATCCCCAGTATAGGTTAGATAGGTAGGTACCCCCAGTATAGGTTAGATAGGTAGGAGCCCCAAGTATAGGTTAGATAGGTAGGAGCCCCCAGTATAGATTTGATAGGTAGGTGCCTTGAGTATAAGGTAGGTAGGTGAAGGTGGGGGAGCCGCGGCCACACTGAGTGAGACTCAGCTGCTGGAGGGGAGCCCGGCTTCCCCCCTCTTCCTCTCCCCAGGGCTCCCCTCTCCTATGCAGAGATAGCGCAGCAGGGAAGCCTGTATTAATAACTCACCTTCCTGCTCGCTCCAATCGCCGCCTCTCATCTCTGCCGCTGATCTCCCCATAGCCGCAGATATACACTTTTATACTTCCTGTTAAGCAGGAAGTAGAGTGTTTATCAGGCAGCTATGGGGAGATCAGCGGCAGAGATGAGAGGTGGCAATTGGAGCGAGCAGGAAGGTGAGTTATTAATACAGGCTTCCCTGCTGCGCTATCTCTGCATAGGAGAGGGGGGGGGGGGGTAGCCCCGGGGAGAGGAAGAGGGGGGAAGCCGGGCTCCCCTCCAGCAGCTGAATCTCACTCAGTGTGGCCGCGGCTCCCCCTCCATCACGGCGCCCCCATCACCCCTGCTCTGCCGTTCTGTCACCCTACCTGGTGCGGGTCGCACTCCCGGCCCCCCCTTATGACTCTGACAGCTGCTCTTCTCATGTTACCGCCAGTTTAGTTTGGTAAATCCCCGCAATTCTATCACAGCTGTAAAGATTTTTATGAATTAGCACACAGAAGTCTAAAATACCAAATGCGGTATTTTCCCGACCAGATATTTTTTTTACCGCACAGCCTTTTATGAATGATGGCCATTGTGCTCATGGTGGTCAGCCACAACGCACATAATGGGAGCAACATACAGTATGTTTTACACATAACCAGTGGAGTAGCAATAGGGGATGCAGAGGCCGCATCCGTAGCAGGGCCCTTGAACCAGAGGGGCCCACTGGGAGCCCTCCCTCACCCGCAGTGTTAGCTCCCGCAGAAAGTGATTTTTGTACCACTTGATCACTTCACCTGTGCTGTCAGCACTCACAAATGTTTTGTGAATCAGGCCTGGGATGCTCTTTGTAAATGGAGTAGGGATGCTCATTCGGATTCCACGGAAATGCAATTTCCGAAATTCCGATCGGAAATTGCATTTCCGCATCGGAATGCGGAAATCGGTAATGCAAGTGTGTTAGGCGGATTTCCGCCGGAAATCGCGGAAATTTCCGCCGAAAATCGCGGAAATTCCGCCCGACTTTAACATCGATTTTCTCAAAAACTATAAGGTCTTTTTGAAAACTTTTTTTTGCATCTTGTTCAGGAGATTCTGCTTAATAAACCCTGAAAATTTGGTGTTTCTAGGACTTAAGGGGGATTTGCTATTAACTGCTAAAGTCGGCGGATTTTTACTGTAATGTAAAATGCAGAAAATCCGCATCTGCCTATTTTCTGCATTTACATTACAGTAAAAATCCGCCGACTTTAGCATTGAAATGCGGAAATTGGTAGCGGAAAGCGGAATCGGTATTTGGCAATGGCGGAATGCGGATTTACCGCGGAATCGGAAATTGGCATTTCCGACCATCCCTAAAATGGAGATGCTTAGAAACAAATACATAATTTTCTTTACGAACACACGTTATTCTCGCTGTGGCCAATGCTCACATCTGACTTTATGAAGTATCTCAGGGTGCCGTCCAACAACGTGAGGACAAACTTCCTCACCAAATACTGTCCGTTATCTCGTCCACGCTTCAAGAGGGTCCCCTGCTTCACTCCTGCAAGGGAAAGCAAAGCTCTGCTCATACCTGGTGAATATAGCTCATCAGACTGTACTTACTATGTCAGCATCAGAGAGAAACATTACAATACAAACAGTGGGGTACAAGACAAACAGGGCCGGATCTGTACTCTTTACCGCCCAAGGCCACTGTCAGCAACCGTCCCCCTCCAGTATAGATAGCCAGATGACCCTCCCCCCTCCCTCCACATTAGATAACCCAATGACCCCTCTTCCCTCTAGTATAAGAAGCCAAATGATCCTCCCACCCCTTCCATGTAGATATCTTGATGACCCTCCTCCCTCCCGTATAGGTATCCAGGTGACCCTTCCCTTCCCCCTACTATAGCCTGCTGCCCATCCGCCCTTGATCCTGTGGTGCCCTAGGCCATGGCCTATGTGGCCTTGGCTTAAATCCGGCCCTGAAGACAAATGCTGGGGTACAAAACACCCGAGGACATGTGTGTTGTTATGTTGTACAGACAGCATGGGGGACACCCGAAATGGATTAAAGTGGACCCAAATTAAAAATACAAGATTTCAGAAATAAAATCTATTTTCTAAATTATAATAATATATAGCAGCCTTTTTTCAGCTGCATGACGACAAATATAAAATATTTTACATTTATTGGAGGAACCCCTCCCTTCCTTTCATATTGCCGGGACAGAATCCGGCAGACTGGTGGAGTAGGTGGTGTCTGGCAAAGGAGGAATTGCTAATGGCTGCCACCTGTATAAACCCTAGTTATGAAAAGAGAAGGGTGAAAAGCATGCACTGAAATGCTCATAGGCTTGAAGGAGTGCTTATTTATCTTTGTATGGGTCAGAGTGGTGCAACTAAATATTTTGAATTAAAAAAATATTCGGTTTGGGTCCGCTTTAAGACATAGCTCCCAACTGTCCTTCTTTGGGAGCTCAGTCCCTCTGTCCTCCTCATTTGTCCCTCTTTCAGGACTTTGTCCCACTTTCTATGTAAATATACGGTACGCATTTCTCTATTAAAAATGTGTTTGATTGACTCTAAACTTTATTCACATCCTTTACATTGATATATTACTAATTTTAAAATGTTACTATGAAGGAAAATGAACCAGGATAGAAAGGACCAGTGTGGCTTGAATTATAAAACAACATCTTTTTCTGATGAAGTCTTTATTTTATGCATAACTAGGGGTGTGGTGGGGGCATGGTCAGGGGTGTGGCTAGGGGTGTGGCTTACGTGTCTAAATGGGAAGGGAGGCACAACTAGCTATCTAAACAGCATGTGTATATTTAGCTCCACCCATGACCACACCCACATTCTGATGTATGGCCATGCCCAATTTGTCCAGAGGGGGGCGCAAAAACTGTCTTTGTCCCCGGGTGCTGAAAAGCCTAGCTACGCCTCGGCGCTAATGCAAATATCTGCTATAAGGCGCCCAAAGTAGAAAATTGGGCGCCCAATAATTATCAATATGAAGATTACAACGGTATAGTTTTTAAAAATTTTTTTATCGTTTTTCAAAATTAGAACGTTATAATTTTTGACATTTTTACTGCTACTATTGAGAAATGATTCATTTTTGAAAGTTATCATTTTCAGTATTATAGGGTTAGGAAAGGGGGTTTAGGGTTAGGCGGAGAAAGATCTATTATTTTCTGCCCACACACTGCAGAGTGATTTCCAATAGATTACAGCATGAAATCTATTGGAAATTGTGCTAGCACCGACTCCACCTGCTGAGCCGGCCCCCTCGGGTGTGTGTGTAACCCCACGGCCTGTGCCTAATGCGCCTTATGGTACATACGGCCCTGAAAAAAAATCATGAGATAAGACTAGGAGAGAAAAATCAAGAAAAGTTTTGTGAATCTTGCCCAATGTAGCTTGCATACTTATAAACTGGACCACAACTTCAATAAAAACACCACTGTGGATTCTGCGTCAGCTGCATGAATCTTAGACTTACCATTAGAAAACCCATCCAAGTCCACCTTCTTCATGAATTCCTTGCGTTCATATTTAGCCCGAATCCACTGCTCCCGCAGCACCCTGCAAGTACAAACAAAGTGTCATCAATGGAGTACAGGCAAGGAAGCATAGGATGAAAACATCGTAAGAAATTATACAAAAATTAAAGACATGGGGGCTGCCATATTTATTTCCTTTTAAAGGAGAACTGTAGTGAGAGGTATATGGAGGCTGCCATATTGATTTCCTTTTAAGCAATACCAGTTGCCTGGCAGCCCTGCTGATCCTCTGCCTCTAAAACTTTTAGCCATCGCCCCTGAACAAGCATGCAGCAGATCAGGTGTTTCTGACATTTTTGTCAGATCTGACGAGATTAGCTGCATGCTTGTTTCTGGTGTGATTCTGCAGGCAGATACCTCAGCAGGGCTGCCAGGTAACTGGTATAGCTTAAAAGGAAATCAATATGGCAACCTCCATATACCTCTCACTACAGTTCTTCTTTACACTATACTAGTTGCCTGGCTATCCTGCTGATCTCTTGGGCTGCAGTAGTGTCTAAATCAGAGGTCCCCAAACTTTTTCGGTCAAGGGCCGGGTCAACATACTTCAGACTGTCGGGGGGCCGGAACATACATCAAATGTTGAAAAACGTTACATTGAATCTAGGTATTGATTCCCCCCAATCATGCCCGGAGGAGAACCCTCAGCAGCAGCCATTCAGTCATGCGGCGCCTGAAGAGCATCTTTGTGCAGCAGACAGTGAAGCATACCCAGGTGACAACCTGCCCTCCAATTGGACAACAGTGTCACCTGATGCTGAATTGGAAGCGAGCAAATAACTGCTTACTGGCTTCTACAGCATGTGGACGGGTGGAGCCAGCACTGCTATTCTATATGCGAGCCGCTATTTAAACATGCAGTGGGCCGCATCTATAAGTTATACATTTTGTATTTGGGGGCCAGTGCAAAAGCCTCATTGGGCTGCATTCGGACCGCGGGCCGAAGTTTGAGGACCACTGGTCTAAATCATACACCTGAAACAAGCATACAGCTAATCTAGTCATATATTAGAGGCTGAAGATCAGCAGGACTGCCAGGTAACTGGCATTGTTTAAAAGACAATAAATATGGCAGCCTCCATATTCCTCTCACTTCAGTTGTCCTTTAAGCACCCTGCACAGGGTGTTCTCTTGGCATACTCTACAGCTATGGTGGGTCATTTCACCGCACCTCACCGCTATGCCAATGAAAGCCTACAGTGCGTACATACAGCACGCGGTGTGGTGCGCCAGAAATCGCCAATCTACCGTGAGTGCATACCGACGTTACCGCGTGACCTCTGCTATGACCTGCGGGGGACCATAAGTCATGCAAGTCTATGGATACGCAAGGATTTAAAAAAATGATAATGATGGCGGTGCGGCATGCATGCGCGGAAGTGTATTTTTACAATACACTTCTGTGCACTTACATATTCCCGAAACAGAAAGTAACCGCAAGCAAGCATCACTTCCTGTTGGGCTGTAGGCCAGAAGGGGATTACCGCGTACTAACGCAGTAATACCAGAAGGCCTGTTTTTGATGGTGCTGTGACCACACCGCTAACGCCGGTTTACAGTGTGAAGGTTATGTCTGTTGTCTTTTGTTGTACCGACTTTATTCTATGCCTAAATTTGGATACAGTTAGCAGGTAAATGTTCCCCGCTGCCAGTTCATGCCATGTTATGCTGGGCATACATGGTACGTTTATTCCCGCATAATCGAGTCGCTGATGGCTCGATTGATAATTGACATGTCGATACCCCGCCTAATCGATTCCGCGCTCGATACCGGCGGGCAGGACAAAAGAAACGAGTGGAAGATAAGGAAGTGCCCACGGGGACGAGCGGGGACGCGCCGGAATCGCGGCTCGATTATGCGGGAATAAACGTACCCAGCATCAGACAGTTATGTGGATGTGGTGTATTCAAGGTTTCAAGGCATGCTTGTACACTATTTGTTTTATTTTTCTCAGTATGTCCCTCAATAAAGCATTACAGTGGACCTGAACTCTTGCACAGGACAGAAGAAAAACAGAGTAATGCACCCTGTCTGTATTTAGAGAGTTTAGTCTGTTTAATCCCCCCCACCCCCACCCCCCTATTTGTGACTAATCTCAACTAGTGATGGTCATGTCTAGGGCAACTCATGGAGGAGCATATGATCAGTTTGGTCAGCTGATAGATATGCAAGTCTCTGATTCACTAGCCATGATCATGTGCTGAAGCAGGATGTGATCGCAGCAAATCAGAGCTTTGCAAATTTACCAGCTGGTCGAGCCAGTCACATGATTCTCCATGACATCTCCTAGACATGACCATCACTAATCACAACTGTTACTTGATCTCTCAGCTGTGTCAGCTCAGGAATCTTGTCTTCTATGGCAGAGCAGCTAATTTGTAAACACAGAGTGTTAACACTATGTCTACTTCCATGAAAGCAGGAAGTAGACACACTGCAGATTTATTGCAGGATTTGTATCAGCTGTAACAAAGAAATGCTTTCCTTTAAAGCTTATTATGCTGTTGCTTATCTTTTACAGCAGAAAGGAAGTTCGGAGTTCAGGTTCGCTTTAAATGTGAAAATAAGAAGAAAACAGGAAGTGCCGGGCACTAGCAGCGTGTGTTGCAGATAATACAGGACACAAGGATATGATACATAGATGATAAGTTACTATGACGGTTCTCAGCGGCTGAGTCATGTGTGCACAGACAGGAAGCGTCTGCTTACTGGCAGTCCAGGTGTGTAGGTCTGTAGTAGTACACAGGTACGTGGGCCTCGTATGTGGCCTTCGCTGCATCATTCCCATGCTTCTCTAGGAACTGAAAACAAAGGGACAATAAACTCAAATAACTAAACAATGTAATACTATAGGAATAAGCATTATAACAGGGCTCCACAAACTTTCAACAAAGAGAAACAGGTGTGTGTATCACTAGCATAGCTAGTAGCTTTCATTTCACCTCACAAACTGACAACTTCTGTTCTGCAGCACTTTACAGAGTACATAGTCATGTCACTGACTGTCCTCAGAGGAGCTCACACTCTAATCCTACCATAGTCATAGTCTAATGTCCTATCATATTATTATTATGTATTTATATAGCACTGACATCTCCTGCAGCACTTCACAGAGTACATAGTCATGTCACTGACTGTCCTCAGAGGAGCTCACAATCTAATCCTACCATAGTCATAGTTTAACCACTTCACCACTGAGGGGTTTTACCCCTTGAGCACCAGAGCAATTTTCACCTTTCAGCGCTCCTTCCATTTATTCGTCTATAACTTTATCATTACTTATCACAATGAAATAAACTATATCTTGTTTTTTTCACCGCCAATTAGGCTTTCTTTAGGTGGGACATTATGCCAAGAATTATTTTATTCTAAATGTGTTTTAATGGGAAAATAGGAAAAAATGGGGGAAAAAATTCATTATTTTTCAGTTTTCTGCCTTTATAGTTTTTAAATAATGCATGCTACTGTAACTAAAACCCATTAAAAATTTATTTGCCCATTTGTCCCGGTTATTACATCATTCAAATTATGTGCCTATCACAATGTTTAGCGCCAATATTTTATTTGGAAATAAAGGTGCATTTTTTTCAGTTTTGCGTCCACCCCCAATTACAAGCCCATAGTTTATAAAGTAACAGTGTTGTACCCTCTTGACATAAATATTTAAAAAGTTCAGTCCCTAAGGTAACTATTTATGTATTTTTTTCAATTGTAATTTTTTTTTTTTTTTTAAATTAAAAAAATAAATAAAAAAAAATTGGGGTGTGTGGGAGGTAATGAGTTACTTTTTAGTGTATAACTAATGTATTTGTATATGAAAAATGCTTTAGGGTGTAGTTTTACTATTTGGCCACAAGATGACCACAGTAACTTTTTGTTTGTGCGACCTGCAAGCGTCCGGAAGGACGCTTGCAGGAAGTGTTATGAGGCTGGGAAACTTTTTTTTTCACAATGATTGCGCTGCTTCTCGTAGAAGCAGCTGATCATTGCGGGGGTTTGGATAAACGAACGGGAACGTTTTCTCCCGTTCATTGATCTCCGAGCGAGCGAGAGCGCGGACAGCAGCGGGAGCGGCGTCAGGTGCGGATTTCTCCGTCCCTGGTGTTAACAGGGTGGAAAAAGGGACAGAGAAATCTGCACCACTGGGGGTAAAGTGGTTAATGTCCTACCATATTATTATTATTATGTATTTATATAGCACTGGCATCTTCTGCAGCACTTTACAGAGTACATAGTCATGTTACTGACTGTCCTCAGAGGAGCTCACAATCTAATCCTACAATAGCCATAGTCTGTCCTACCATATTATTATTATGTATTTATATAGCACTGACATCTTCTGAAAGCACTTTACAGAGTACATAGTCATGTCACTGACTGTCCTCAGAGGAGCTCACAATCTAATCCTACAATAGCCATAGTCTGTCCTACCATATTATTATTATGTATTTATATAGCACTGACATCTTCTGAAAGCACTTTACAGAGTACATAGTCATGTCACTGACTGTCTTCAGAGGAGCTCACAATCTAATCCTACCATAGTCATAATCTAATGTCCTACCATATTATTATTATTATTATGTATTTATATAGCACTGACATCTTCTGCAGCACTTTACAGAGTACATAGTCTTGTCACCGACTGTCCTCAGAGGAGCTCACAATCTAATTCTCACCATAGTCATATGTTCATCACAGTCTAAAGCTGGGTACACATGGTACAACTTTGCATCAGATTGATGAATCAATCAGATCATTTCTGACTGGTCCGATCGGATTCCAATCGATAACGCGATTTTGAGTAGTTATCAAAGCAAAATCGATCAGGAACAAAATGCACGTCTACACATGATGCAATATCTTATCAGATCATCCGTCGATCCGATGGAAAATTGTATCGTGTGTATGAGGCTTAAGGTGACCACACACCATCCAATTTTTTACATTTCTTTTTAATTCCAAAATTACAATCAATATTTCTCACTGATTGTAATAGAGGGCTCACTTCTCCTGCGTAGCTGGCCACGACTGACGGAAGTGTGGGGTCCTGGTACCGGCGCTGCGGGAAGACTGAGGACGGTGGCGTGGGAGCGATCCGTGCGCATGGGGCTGGGGGAAGCCCCAGGTATGTATACAACGTTTTGTTTAATCCAGCTCTGAGTCCCTTTAAAGCGGAATGAAAGCCAGCATTTCTTCTGTGCTCTAAAATATTATTTACAGCATATTATATACTACCAGCATTTTTTTTTTTACTAGAACAGCATTCAAAGGGTTACACACAGGACTTGAAGGTTCAGTGCAGTGAAATCTGGACACATCAGAAGTGGAGATAATGTTATCTTGTGTTTACCTAATTGTATCAAGCGAGGAATGTGACACATTCTCTGACTGTGCAGAAGCTCCTGGACACAGAGAGACACAGAAAGCATTTCTGCCTTCAATAACTAATGAATAAAACCAGTTATGAATAAAATGCAAAGTCAGCTCTCAAAGCAAAAAACTGTACTTTTGGGAACTTGTAATTTCTAAATGAATAATAATACCCTCTTTCCCTGCTGGTCTATTTCTCTGCAGTAGTATCTGAATTACACCAGAAACAAGCATGCAGCTAGTCTTGTCAGATCTGACTTTAAAGTCTGAAACACCTGATCTGCTGCATGCTTGTTCAGGGGCTATGGCTAATAGTATTAGAGGCAGAGGATCAGCAGGGCTGCCAGGCAACTGGTATTGCTTAAAAGGAAATAAATATGGCAGCCTCCGTATACCTCTTACTTCAGTTCTCCTTTAATGCTAAAACTGATTGGGAATTGGCCTGCGGTTTATGACGCCCAAGAGATCTTTCCCTGATTGGATTGGATCAGAGAGAGATCTGTCTCTTGGTCAATCTGCCCATACATTGTCTGACGGCACCTTAAAGGGAACCTGAAGCGAATAAAATTATTTAAAATAAACACGACGTAGCTGCAAATGAATATTACATGCTAACCTCACCGTCAGTTCCTCTCAGAAGCTCACCATTTTCTTCTTACAGCGATCCTTTCCAGTTCTGACAATATTTTGTCAGAACTGAAATATACCAGTTGCTGTCAGTTGTATATCAGCAGCTGTCAGTTACAACTGAATGTGTAAGGTAATGTCCATGTTTCCATATGGCTCAAGTCAGTGATATTACAGTTTAATAGTGTGCTGACCAGGAAGCTGTTATGGGGTAATGGCCATTTTTAAAATGGAGGACGGAGAATTCCATTGATCATAGTGGACAAAAGGAACGCAGGAGAGGAGAGAGAGATTGAGGAGTAGAATACACGGGAGGCAAGTATGATCTGTGTATGGTTATTTTGACATTTTATTTTCAGTTCAGGTTCTCTTTAAGAAGGTAATCATTTTTATCTTACCTCTATTTGCTCCTCCTCCCACTTGGCCATGCTGAGCGACTTCACCTTACTGATGGCGGAGATATTTCGGTGTACACCAGAACAAGTCACACATAGGAAGATGCCCAGCGTGCTGGAGGCCCATTGGGGATCTGGCAGATAAAGAGGTTTATAATGATTTAGCTCTAGATACTATAATTGAATAAAAATCCAAATATACATGCATCGATCTGGGTCGAGAGCAGATTTCCAACTCCTGAACCTTATATAATGTCTACAGCAATCACCCATAAATCAGATTCCAGATACAAAACCCTCCTGCTGACAAGTCCAGAGAGAAGTTGGCCAGGGCCGGCCTTAGGTTTCACTGCGCCTTGAGCATATCCAGATTTTGGTGCCCTTTCCCCTATTTACCCTCTTCTCGCGCACGCACACGCAGGTAGAAATACGGTCAGGGCCAGTTGAATGCACATCACGCGCGGCGCACCCCCCTAGAAGCCGGCACCCTCCAGTCGCTCAGGTCAAAGGCCGGCCATGAAGGTGGCCATGCTAAAGGAGACCTCTAGCTCAGTCACCTCCCTCTCGCATCCAGGACTTCTCAAGAGCATCACCTCTCCTTTAAAACCTCTCCCACAGCCTGTCCATCATGCTCCAAGCCTGGAATGTTTAGCATGTCACATTGTTAGTGGGGGTGTTTATAGATTAGGGCAGTTTGTGCTGTCCGTTTTTCTTTTTCATGTCAGCCAGTAGTAAAGATGATCACCTGCAGGCTTACGGAGAATCAAAGAACATGAACAAATTACACGGCGTGTATCAATCATTTCTTTATCAATCTTCTAGTTTTGATAAGTAACCAGAGGTGAAGGACCTATAGAGGTCATATTCATTTCAATTAAAACAATACCAGTTACCTGGCACACATGCTCATCATTCTGATGGTGCCCATACACGATACAATAAAAACGTTCGATTTTCCCGTTTATGCGATCTAAATGATCTAATCTAATGAAAGTTGAAAATATATTTTTTTTCGATCAAGAAATTCGAACGATGATCAAGTTTTTTTCGAGAAAAATCACATGCTGGAAAAATCTTTCTATTCGTTCTAACGGAATAATCGAACTAAATTATCTAATCGAAATTTTTTTAAAAAATTGTACCATGTATGACCACCTTGAGAGAGATCTGTCAGCTGCTCATACACCGCAGGCCGGTTACCGATAGATTTCGGCATGAAATCTCGAGAATTGGCCAAATCCACCGCCTTGCCACTGCATCCCCCACCAGTGTATAAATGTGCCCAACATGTGTGCAATTATACATTACCTATCATTCATTGAGACATCCCGATCTTCCAATAGCGGTATATACGCAGCATGTGTGTGACATCACAGACGCACCGTGTGCTTTGCGCCAGCGGCATGTATAGCGCTAATGGCAGAGCGGGGGATTCCGAAGACACATGGGCAATGTGCAGTGGGTGACACAAACATAGGGCATATTTCTACACTGGTGGGGAAATGCAGTGGCGAGGCGGCGGACTTGGCCAATTCCCAAGAGATTTCATGCCAAAATAGATCGGGAATTGGCCTGCGGTGTTTGGGCAGCCGATAGATCTCTCTCTAATCCATGTCGAAGTCCGGCTCTCAGAGCCATTAAATTTGGCCCTTAAGTGGTTTCCCCGCTTTGGTCCTCTCTAGACCACCAGGGAAGCTATATTGGAGGGTAAGTCCTAGAATACCAGGGAAGCCATATGGAGGAGGTAGGGGGAAAGCACTAAACACCATACTGAACTGTATAGGGGAGGGAGGACCACTAGACACCAGAGAACTTTATAAGAGAGGAAGGTGGCCAGTAGACATTGAGGTTGGTCCCAGTGTACAATTTCGGCACACTTTGTATTTCAGTTTGACACTCCTGCTCTAATCAGATTTAATCAGAGAGAGATCTGTGTCTTGGTCGAATCTGCCCATCATCGCTAGATGTATGGCTACCTTTATGCTGGGAATACACGTTAAGTTTTTACTTTAGATAGATGGGTTCGATAGATAAATTCCAACCTGTTGGATCTGGTCGATTCTACTTTCGTTTCGATTCTCCTCATTCAAGTGAATGTAATTGATAAGAAAAGATAAGGAATCGAGAGGAGAATCGAGCAGTGAATCGAGAGTAGAATCGAACGAAAGCGAAAACGACGGCAAAAACGAACGCAAAAATGCATCGTGTATTCCCAGCATAAAGTCTCATTTACCTTCATAGTGACCAAACAAACTATTAGAAGGCCTCTTGGAGGACCAACTCATTATCATTTGACCAAGGAAAACATAGAACTGGGCAGATAATATTCTTTGGGAAATGTGAAGTTGAAATAAAATTAACTGATTTTAAAAAAATTATGGTCCACTCGTAATAAATGACTCTGGACCAGGCCATGGTGGTATGTTCTTCCACTCTGATATACCTCCCTGCAGATTGTGCATATTGTTTTGAACACCCTTTAGACTGTCCTTGTAAACCCCCCTCAATCACAAGCAAATGGGAATTGGGTGGGGTGATACAAACTAAAAAGGGATGTTCTGTTCTCATACATATGTCTAGTGAGAATTTCACCCCCAGGCTGTTGCCTGGTGTGCCGGAAGCCCAAAAAACACCCACTCCCTGCTGAGTACCAGTGTGAGACAAACCTAATGGCCCATACTCACGGGCTACATTTGTGGCCTGTCGTTAGCACACGTGAGCATGTGCGCGACAGCTTCTCGCCAGGTCCCTCCGCGTACACACGCGGAAGAGGGATCAGCGGTGCGAAGGAAGCTGTCCCCAACGTTCCTCCCCCCACCGCCGGAGCGCCGTGTTCTGTATAGAGGTTGCTGTCGTTAGTCCGCATACACACGCGGACTAGCGACAGTTGCGGCGAAGTTGCGGTGGCAACTGTCGCCAGGCGACTGACCGTGCCAATCGCCTGGCGACAGCAGCGACGAGCGATGGTTCAGGGTGCGCGCGCCATACTCACGGGCGACCTGTCGCCGCAACACGCGCACGCCACGTGGTTGCGGCGACAATTGTAGCCCGTGAGTATGGGCCATAATACTACTGGTAGTATACTACATAATCTAAACTCTGTCTCTAGAACTCTAGAGAGCTCTCTGAAGATCTTAAAAAACAATTGTTCAACATAAGGATGTCCTAGGCTATAAGACTGCCAACACCCTGAAACTTAGCTACAGCACAGTGGCCAAGACATACAGCGGCTTACCAATACAATACAATACCATTTGTAAAGCGCTTTTCTCCCATAGGACTCAAAGCGCATAGTTGTGTCTCAGATTAATACAGGGTTGCAGGCTGGGTTGTGTTACAGGACAGGATTCCCTCAGAACAGGCCTTGCCATGGTCGACCAAAGAAGTTGAGTGCACGCGCTCATCAGCATATCCAGAGGATGTCTTTTGCAAAAAGACACGAGTGCTGCCATCATTGCTGCAGAGGTTGAAGGGGTGGAGGGTCAGCCTGTCAGTGCTCAGACCATACGCTGCACACAGCATCAAATTGGTCTACATGTCTGTCCTCCCAGAAGGAAACCTCTTCTAAAGATGATGCACAAGAAAGGCAGCAAACAATTTGCTGAAGATAAGCAGACTAAGGGCAGGGATTACTGGAACCTTGTCCTGCGGTCTGATGAAACCAAGATAAACTTATTTTGTTCTGGTGGTGCCAGGTGTGTGGCGGCAACAAGGTGAGGAGTACAAAGACAAGAGTGACTTGCCTACAGTGAAGCATGGTGGTGGGAGTTTCATGGTTTGGGGCTGCATGGTGCTGGTGGCACTGCTGAGCTACAGTTCATTGAGGGACCCATGAATGTCAACATGTACTGTGACATACTGAAGCAGAGCATGTTCCCCTCCCTTTAGAAACTGGGCCGCAGGGAAGTATTCCAACAAGATGATGACCCCAAACACACTTCCAAGACGACCACTGCCTGGCTAAAGAAACAGAAGGTAAAGGTACTGGCCAAGCAGGTCTCCAGACCTAAACCCTATTGAGCTTCTGTGGGGCATCCTCATATGGAAGGGGGAGGAGCACAAGACCTCGAACATCCACCAACATCACCTCTAGTGAACTCTATAGTCAAGAGAGTTAAAGCAGTGCTGAAAAATAATTGTGGGCACACACAATATTGACACTTAAAGGGAACCAGAGACAAACGTTCTCTAAAAAATTAAAAAAAGATGTTATACGTACCTGGGGCTTCCTCCAGCCCCATAAGCCTGGATCGCTCCCACGCCATCATCCTCCGCTGCTTCTATCGCCAGTACCGGGTCCTGTCACTTCCGCCGGACGCGCCCATTCTTCCGCATGCCCAGGGGCTCCCTCCGGCTCTGTACACATGCGCCTGCGCAGTACAGAGGGAGCGCACTGCACTTGCGGCGACTGGCCGAAATGATGGGACCCGGTGCCGGCGGATAGAGGCAGCGGAGAAAGGCAGCGTGGGAGCGATCCAGGCTTATGGGGCTGGAGGAAGCCCCAGGTATGTATAACATCTTTATCGTGGTCTCTGGTTCTCTTTAAGGGCAGCATTTTGACTTTCTTCACTTATGGGTGTACTCACTTTTGTTGCCAGCTCTTTAGACATTAACGGCTGTGAGTTGAGTTAATTTGATGGGACAACAAATTTACACTGTTATACAAGCTGTTCACTGACTAAAACAAGGGTGAGATCCCCTGAACTGCATAGACGCCACCCTTAGGGCTTGTTCATAACTGGTTTAGTTCAACTTTATATCTGTAGATACACATCCTCAGTCTCACCCTAAAGGTACCGATATATGTTCAGCAATTGTTGCCCAAAAATATTTTGCTGTGACCGATCTTTGTACAGACACGCTCTTGGAAGCCTGTTCTGTTTTGTGGAGAGGGGAGGGGGGTGTGACTGTGCAAAAGATCTTCATAGCCAACAAGCTCTAGTGTGTTTTTTTAACTTATATACTGGGTAAAAAACTGGCATATATCAAATAAGGGCGCCATGAAAAAAATGATGTGGGGTATAGCCGAAATTTTAAGATATTGACTATAACAATTATTTTATTGTTTCTTCATCTTTATCCGAGATAGAATAATGCATATGTTAAAATAACAGTATTAAAAGGGCAATATATATCGTCTATAACCATGAAAACTAAATATATTTACAGTCGTCATGAGCATAGTAAAACATTGTTAAATATTACCGATATTTTACTACAACTAAACTTAATCTTACTCTCACACAGAACCCTTCTCCGGTAACCCTAAGACCCCCCTGGTGGTGCCTAACCCTAAGAACGCCCTGGTGGTGCCTAAACCTAAGAACCCCCTGGTGGTGCCTAACCCTAAGAACGCCCTGCTGGTGCCTAACCCTAAGGACCCCCTGGTGGTGCCTAACCCTAAGAACCACCCAGTGGTGCCTAACCCTAAGACCCCCCTGGTGGTGCCTAACCCTAAACCTCCCCTGGTGGTGTCTAACCCTAAGACTCCCCTGGTGGTGCCTAACCCTAAGACCCCCATGGTGGTGCCTAACCCTAAGACCCCCCTGGTGGTGCCTAACCCTAAGACGCCCCAGGTGCTGCCTAACCCTAAGACCCCCCTGGTGGTGCCTAACCCTAAACCTCCCCTGGTGATGCCTAACCCTAAACCTCCCCTGGTGATGCCTAACCCTAAACCTCCCCTGGTGATGCCTAACCCTAAACCTCCCCTGGTGGTGCCTAACCCTAAGACCCCCATGGTGGTGCCTAACCCTAAGAACCCCCTGGTGTTTCCTAACACTAAAACTCTTCCACAACCCTGACCCTTCCTAACACCTAACCCTAAAGCCTCCTTCCTGACGCCTAACCCTAAAAGCCCCTTTTCTCCACTGCAGATAACGTTAATACAAAAAGCTATACATTTATAAGATAATACATTTGAAAACAACAATTTATAATTGTCAAAAAGAATCAAAACGATATTTTTCAAAACACTAATTCTCAAAATGAAAACTTTCGGTTGGACAGGCCAAGCGCTCACTATATATATGGGGTCTCAGATTTCTTCTTTGGCGCCCAATAGCCGATATTTTGCATTAGCACCTACGGGTTTAGCTCAAATAGTCCATTAGCCCCAAGCGCACAGATTTCTTGATTCCAAAAAAACTGGGAGGCTGAAACAATACAGTAACAGGCACAGCGCAGAAACGTATTTTACTCAATTTTCTTTTCCAACCGCTTGTTTCCTCCTCGGCTATAAAAACGGGAAATTCCGTAACTTTCCGTGCAACCAACCTTTTCAGGAGTTTATCAATCACATTCCACTTCCTGCACTGTTGTCTAGCCAGCAACCCTTGTCCTCCCATTATCTGGTTCTCACCTGGCTCTCCGCAGTCTGCACATTTAGTGTTCCCATCTTTCCTCGTCAAAATCCTGACAGACTTCTTGTTCCAGTCCTGCTCCCCTGACATTCTAGCTTATGGGTGAAGAAGAAAAACCTATGGTCATCTGCTGTGTCAGTCAGGAGGACAACCCAAGGCCCGCAGGTTCCTCAAATCTCAGGTGTGACTCTCCATGCCCAATCGGGGTCCCCAGAAAAAGATTCCAGCCAGGAAGAAGCAGGGGAACCACAGCCGTGCGTACCTGCCTGCTTCCTGGGTGAGGTAGCTACTAGGACTGCCTGCCAAGAAACTGTGAGCAAACTCTGTGTAGGCTCCTATGAGGGGGAGGGAAGTTTTAATTAGTAAACCAGTTTTTCTACATTTCAGTCTCTGAAGGCTCTGGAGAAAAGCTGGAAAGTATTTGCCAGGGCTTGTGAACACCACTAGGCTTACCTATCTAACGCGCTACTAACCTATGGCTGCAGCAGGACGTAATCACCACAAATAACATCATAAGATATAATTATGGTCACAACTAGGAATACGTAAAGTAGCAATAAAACCACTTGTTATCCTTTTTAAAACTTAATATGCGTAAAACAGAGCTAATCATCTTTCCACCGCTTTGCTTTTTTAAAGTCGAGTTTCTCAAAAGTCCAATTTGAAAAAATAGTTTTTTACTTGTTCCCATGGAAACACAGATCCCATGTCGTTTCGTATCGGCGGGTCGTTCGTAAGTCGGGCGTTCGTAAGTCAGGGACTACCTGTAAATGTTAATAACGCTCCCATACCTTCAGTTACCGAAGCACGGTGCTTAGGGGTAATATTTGACTCCTCTCTCTTTTATTCCTCATATTCACTCCCTAACCAGCTCCTGTCATCTCCAACTCAAAAACATATCTCGCATCTGACCTTTTCTCACTCAGGACACAACTAAAATGTTAGTGCATGCTCTTATAATATCTTGTCTGGACTATTGTAACATACTACTTTGTGGACTACCAATAAACAGACCGGCACTGCTCCAATCTGTACCGAACTCAGCTGGTCGTCTCATTTCATCTTTCTTCTCGCTCTTCCTCTGCTGCTCCTCTCTGTCAAGATTTTTATTGACTACCAATTAACCAGAGGATCCAGTTCAAACTCCTAACCCCAACCTACAAATCTCTCCACAATCTCTCTCCCCTGTACATCTCCTCACTAGCTTCCAGATACAAACCCAATCTCAGATCTGCACATGACCTTCTATTGTCCTCCTCTAGAATCCCCTCCTCGTATTCATGTATACAAGATTTCTCATGTGCTTCACCCTCCTCTGGAATTCCCTTCCACAACACATCCGTCACTCTCCAACCTTTGATATCTTTAAACGCTCTCTCAAAACGCCGACAAGCATACGCTCTACCTTAGGCCATTTCTCCTTTCACCTAAGGCCAAGTTGCACTCCAACTAGATATCCAAATAAACACACGGCCTCTAGGCATGATTATTGTGTACTTCCCCACCTCTTGTTCCTCTCTATTCCTTTAGATTGTAAGCTCACAAGGGCAGGGCTCTCTCACCCTTTTGTGTCTTGGAATTGTTATACATCTTATTCATCATGTTACCTTTGTCACTGTCATTACCAGTTCTTTATTTTGTACCAATTCTGTACTTTGTACATTGGTGCATCACATTGTCTGTATTATTATGTACTTGTTTCTTACTTTGTACAGCGCCACGGAATATGTTGGCGCTTTATAAATCAATAATAATATAAATTCCCTTTCATTAACTCATAAGGGTGTGTTAAGGCGGCCATACGCGTTGATATAATTCAATATTAATTCAATTGCTTGCACACTGTTAGAAATTTATACATTTTAGTCATCCTGTTAAATCAAATTGTAATCAGCAGTGCTGTATCTTGTATCAGTGTTCATATTTCCATGTATATCATTGTCTGTATCATTATGTATCCCTTGTTTGTTTTCTTACATTGTACAGCGCCACGGAATATGTTGGCGCTTTATAAATAAATAATAATAATAATATAATCTTTTGTTAATGCATATATATATATGGCCGCTTTAAAGAGAGTCTGAAGCGAGAATAAATCTCGCTTCAGACCTCATAGTTAGCAGGGGCATGTGTGTCCCTGCTAAAACGCCGCTATCCCGCGGCTTAACGGGGGTCCCTGATCCCCCAAATCCCCTCCGTACAGCGGGGGAGCGCTTCCTGGTTGGGGCAGGGCTAACCGCCGCAGTCAGACGCGTATCTCCGCCTCTCCCCCGCCCCTCTCAGTCTTCCTTCACTGAGAGGGGCGGGGGAGAGGCGGCGATGCGCGTCTGATAGACGCGACTGGAGGCAGGGCTGCAGCCGTTAGCCCTGCCTCCAGGAAGAAGATAATTTACGACCAATTTGCGACCAAGTCTTGTGGGGGTGGGTTTGGGGGTGAAGGGACCCCCGTTTAGCCGCGGGATAGCGGCGTTTTAGCAGGGGCACACATGCCCCTGCTAACTATGAGCTCTGAAGCGAGATTTATTCTCGCTTCAGAGTCTCCTTAAATAGTTAAATAATAAAACATGACTTTTTTAAATGAAATAAATACAAACCTGCCCCAGCTTTGGAATACTTGAATCTCCTTCTGGGCTTCCAATCGATGGGTTTACCTGAAACAACAGGAATCCTCAGAAGAGAATAAAGGATCTATTACTGCTACAGCGGACGGTAGGTAGGCTAATTTGTTGTCTGTTTACCGTATCACAGCAGTAGGAGCCGTTCCGCGCACGTCATCAGGAGCTTACTGCGCACGTGCAGTAAGAAGTTTTCTTGTACTGCACCTGTGAAGTAAGCTCCAGATGACGCGCGCAGGAGCGAGCACGCATGCAGCCGCAGTTCTATTCGTCGGTGGGGAATGGAGCATCGGAGGAGGACAGCGCGGAACAGGACAGTTGCAGGGGGCCGATAGAAGCCCCAGGTAAGTGTCGGTTTTAGCTTTTTTAAACATACCAGAGAAATCCTTTAAACACAATGGGAATCGTCATAAAAAAAAATTGAAGCAGATACTAACCTAAGGAGAGAGAAGGCTCTGGATCCGATAGAACCTTCCCTCTCCTCTCACGGTCTCCTCCATTAAGCGCTGTCTCCTCAGTTTGAATCCCCCACTGCGGGGGACTTCGGAGCTTTTGGGAACCTGAGTCCTCCCGAAGTTCCATACTGCGCACGTGAGATGCATGCATGCGCAGTATGGAGCAGCCTGTCTTCTGGAGCACTCGGAAGCTCCCGATGAAGCAGCAGAGAGAGCAGTATTTGACCAAATTGGTGGAATACTGCTACCGGGGAGCCAACACTGGAACGCCGGGACTGAGAGAGGAGAGGGAAGACTCTATAGGACCCAGAGCACTGGCGTAACTATCGGGGATGCGACCCCATCAGCCGCAGGGGGGCCCGCTTGCCGTGTGTAGGGGGAGTGCTGCCGCCCCCCCCCGATTGTGGGACCCCCAGCCAGGTGTGGAACTGGCAGAGCAGGGCTACGGGAAGATGGCTGCGGAAGCCCTGCACTGGAGACTATTTGTGTCTCCAGTACAGGGCTTTGGGCGCCATCTTGCCATAGCCCTGCACTCCGCCCGTCAGCATGGGAGATGTGCTGCAGGAGGATCGTCGGAGGAGCTGCGCACCAGAGGCCAGCCGGGAGAGGAGACTTCTGCCAGGTGAGTGATTTTTTTTTTTTTTTTTTTTTAGCAGCCTACATTGTTATTTTCTGTTGCCTGCTGCCCACTGTACGATTTTCTGTTGCCTGCAGCCCACATTGCGATTTTCTGTTGCCTGCAGCCCACATTGTGATTTTCTGTTGCCTACAGCCCACATTGTGATTTTCTGTTGCCTGCAGCCCACATTGTGATTTTCTGTTGCCTGCAGCCCACATTGTGATTTTCTGTTGCCTGCTGCCCACATTGCGATTTTCTGTTGCCTGCAGCCCACATTGCGATTTTCTGTTGCCTGCTACCCACATTGTGATTTTCTGTTGCCTGCTACCCACATTGTGATTTTCTGTTGCCTGCTGCCCACATTGCGATTTTCTGTTGCCTGCCGCCCACATTGCGATTTTCTGTTGCCTGCTGCCCACATTGCGATTTTCTGTTGCCTGCAGCCCACATTGTGATTTTCTGTTGCCTGCAGCCCACATTGTGATTTTCTGTTGCCTGCAGCCCACATTGTGATTTTCTGTTGCCTGCTGCCCACATTGCGATTTTCTGTTGCCTGCAGCCCACATTGCAATTTTCTGTTGCCTGCAGCCCACATTGCAATTTTCTGTTGCCTGCTACCCACATTGTGATTTTCTGTTGCCTGCTACCCACATTGTGATTTTCTGTTGCCTGCTGCCCACATTGCGATTTTCTGTTGCCTGCAGCCCACATTGCGATTTTCTGTTGCCTGCTGCCCACATTGCGATTTTCTGTTGCCTGCAGCCCACATTGTGATTTTCTGTTGCCTGCAGCTCACATTGCGATTTTCTGGTGACTGTTGCCCACATTGCAATTTTCTGGTGACTGCTGTCCACTTTACGATTATTTTCTGGTGACTGCTGCCCACATTATCATTATTTTCTGGTGACTGCTGCCCACATTGCGATTTTCTGGTGACTGCTGCCCACATTGCGATTTTCTGGTGACTGCTGCCCACATTGCGATTTTCTGTTGCCTGCAGCTCACATTGCGATTTTCTGTTGCCTGCAGCTCACATTGCGATTTTCTGGTGACTGCTGCCCACATTGCGATTTTCTGGTGACTGCTGCCCACATTGCGATTTTCTGTTGCCTGCAGCTCACATTGCGATTTTCTGTTGCCTGCAGCTCACATTGCGATTTTCTGGTAACTGCTGTCCACTTTACGATTATTTTCTGGTGACTGCTGCCCACATTGCGATTTTCTGTTGCCTGCCGCCCACATTGCGATTTTCTGTTGCCTGCCGCCCACATTGTGATTTTCTGTTGCCTGCAGCTCACATTGCGATTTTCTGGTGACTGCTGCCCACATTGCGATTTTCTGGTGACTGCTGCCCACATTGCGATTTTCTGGTGACTGCTGCCCACATTGCGATTTTCTGTTGCCTGCAGCTCACATTGCGATTTTCTGTTGCCTGCAGCTCACATTGCGATTTTCTGGTGACTGCTGTCCACTTTACGATTATTTTCTGGTGACTGCTGCCCACATTGCGATTTTCTGTTGCCTGCCGCCCACATTGCGATTTTCTGTTGCCTGCAGCTCACATTGCGATTTTCTGGTGACTGCTGTCCACTTTACGATTATTTTCTGGTGACTGCTGCCCACATTGCGATTTTCTGTTGCCTGCTGCCCACATTGTGATTTTCTGTTGCCTGCAGCCCACATTGTGATTTTCTAGTGAAATGCTGCCCACATTGCGATTTTCTGGTGAAACATTGCTGCATTACGATTATTTTATGGTGAAACGCTGCCCCATTACGATTATTTGGCACCTATGGGGGGGGCATCCAAATTTTCACAGGGGGGCCCAGTGATTTCTAGTTACGCCCCTGACCCATAGCATTCCCTCTCCCTAGGAGTGTATCTGTTTCATTATTTTTTTTTATTAGCAGTTCCCATTGACTTTAAACAAAAAAATATGTTCCACATTCCACATCTTCTAACAAAAAAATCATCTTCCTGTTGGGAAAGTATTGACCCCTCCGAGACTTCCTCTTGTTACTCCGAGGGGTGTGTCATGTATGACTCATAAATCTCTCCCATCTGCATGTCTGTGGGTGTGGTCTGATTGCATGCGTTTATATATAATCCTCTATTGGTTTCTTTACAGTACAATTACTGTTATGACTTGTAGCTATTACAGTATATCCTCCATCAATAGATACTGCTGTGTTGTCAGAAACAGAAGGGAAGTTCTATTGTTCCACAGTAACCTGTTATTATTAATGGAATTTCTAACCCTGTTAGAACAACTGAAACCACCATGCAACTATTCTTTATTATGCCTTCTTCAGACTCTCATCCTGTATACATAGTAATGACTTCGGCAGACTCTCCTCCTGTGCATACAATAATGCCTTCTTCAGACTATCCTCCTGTGTACACTGCAATGCCTTCTTCAGACTCTCCTCCTGTGTATACTGTAATGCCTTCTTCAGAATCTCCTCCTGTGTACACTGTAATGCCTTCTTCAGACTCTCCTATTGTGCATACAATGCCTTCTTCAGACTCTCCTCCAGTGTACATTGTAATGCCTTCTTCAGACTCCCCTCCTGAGCACACTGTAATGCCTTCTTCAGACTCTCCTCCTGTGTACACTGTAATGCCTTCTTCAGACTCCCCTCCTGTGTACACAGTAATGCCTTCTTCAGACTCTCCTCCTGTGCAAACAGTAATGCCTTCTTCAGACTCTCCTCCTGTGTACTGTACACTGTAATGCCTTCTTCAGACTCCCCTCCTGTGCACACTGTAATGCATTCTTCAGACTCTCCTCCTGTGCACACTGTAATGCCTTCTTCAGACTCTCCTCCTGTGTACACAGTAATGCCTTCTTCAGAGACTCTCCTGTGTACTGTACACTGTAATACCTTCTTCAGACTCGCCTCCTGTGCACACTGTAATGCCTTCTTCAGACTCTCATCCTATGCTCACTGTAATGCATTCTTCAGACAGGTGTTCTTCAAGTTAAGAGTCTGAAGAAGGTATTGACACTTGAAGAATGAAAAGGACATTACACACAGAGTGGTGCTGCCACCCAGTGTAAATATAGCAGTAATGTTTTCCGAGGATGAATACTGCACTATCAGTGGATTCTTGAAGGATTGGCTTTCAGGAGCGATCTCCTTTGCAAGTTTCTGAGCAGACTTAACACTTTATTCCTGTCTCATTCCCGGTGACACAAAGCATGTTTTGCTTTACTACCATGAAAATTAGATTACTCCACAATTTATTTCACATTACTGTGTGCACAGGAGGAGAGTATGAAGAAGGCATTACAGTGTACAGGAGGAGAGTCTGAAGAAGACAATACCGTGTACACATGGGGAGAGTCTGAAGAAGGCATAACTGTGTACACAGGAGGAGAGTCTGAAGAAGACATTACAGTGCCCAGGAGGAGAGTCTGAAGAAGGCAATACTGTGTACACAGGAGGGGAGTCTGAAGGAATTACTGTGTACACAGGAGGATAGTCTGAAGAAGGCATTACTGTGTACACATGAGGAGAGTCTGAAGAACACATTACTGTGCACAGGAGGAGAGTCTGAAGAAGGCATTACCATGTAAATAGGAGGATAGTCTGAAGAAGGAATTACTGTGTGCACAGGAGAGTCTGAAGAAGGGATTACTGTGCACAGGATGAGAGTCTGAAGAAGGCATTACTGTGTCCACAAGAAAGTCTGAAGAAGGGATTACTGTGTACACAGGAGGAGAGTCTGAAGAGGCATTGCTGTGCACAGGAGGAGAGTGTAAAGAGGGCATTACTGTGCAAGCAGGAGGAGAGTCTGAAGAAGGGATTACTGTGTACACAGGAGGAAAGTTTGAAGAGGCCTTACTGTGTACACAAGAGAGTCTGAAGAAGGCAAAACTTAGTACAAATGAGGAGAGTCTAAAGAAGGCATTAGTGTATACAGGAAAAGAGTCTGAATAAGGCATTACTGTGCACAGGAGGGGAGTCTAAAGAAGGCAATACTGTGTGCACAGGAGAGTCTGAAGAAGGCATTACTGTGTACAGGAGGAGAGTATGAAGAAGGCATTACGGTGCACAGGAGGAGTCTAAAGAAGGCACTACTGTGTACACAGGAGGAGAGTCTGAAGAGACCTTACTGTGTACACAATAGTCTGAAGAAGGCAAAACTGAGTACAAATGAGGAGAGTCTAAAGAAGGCATTACTGTGTACACAGGGGGAGAGTCTGAAGAAGGCATTACTGTGTACACAGGAGAAGAGTCTGAAGAAGGCATTACTGTGTACATAGGAGAGTCTGAAGAAGGCATTACTGTGTACACAGGAGGAGAGTCTGAAGAAAGCATAACTGTTTACAGGAGGAGAGTCTGAAGAAGGCATTACTGTGCACAGGAGGAGAGTCTAAAAAAGGCACTTCTGTGTACACAGGAGAGTCTGAAGAAGGCATTACAGTGTACACAGGTGGAAAATCTGAAGAAGGCATTACTGTGTACACAGGAGGAGAGTCTGAAGAAAGCACAACTATGTACAGGAGGAGAGTCTGAAGAAGGCATTACTGTGTACACAGGAAGAGTCTGAAGAGCCCCTAGTGTGAATGCACCCTAAGGGCCACAAAACATTACAGCCAAGAGCTGGCTGAGTGATGCAGAACATCAGGGGAAAGACAGAACATCCCTTATCCTCTGTTTGGGGGTAACTGCCCCCCTCGTCTCTTCCTCTCATGTTTCTGCAGCAATGTTCTCAGCTGAGTTTCAGAAAAATGCCTCGGCTGCTTCTGAGATGTCAGATCTGTATGGAAGGATGATTGTTACAGGGAAGCAGTGTGACGAGGACGATGTATGTCACACTGCAGTGTAAGCTGACAAGCTGTGTGCTCCAAAGGAACTTGTGCTAAAGAGTAACTCTTTATATGACGATACACACAGTATATGAGGATCATATGAAGAAGTGCTGATGGCCTGGGACCGATTGGAGCGTTTTTATGAGCATTTAGGGATCACTTTCAATTGCTAGCGATTTTCCTAAACACTCTGCTAATGTAAGTGGATGGGACAGATTCCACTAGAGCGATTGAGATTAGCCAAATCGCAATCGCCAGGACATGTAGCAGTTTGGGAGCGTTTCCACTCTATTGTATTATATAGGAAAAGGGAAATACAGTGGGATGCAAAAGTTTGGGTAACTTTGTTTCCTGTATAAATCGTTGTTATGATAAAAAAAAATGTTAAATATATCATATAGGAGACACACACAGTGATAATTGAGAAGTGAAATGAAGTTTATTGGATTTACAGAAAGTGCGCAATAATTGTTTAAACAAAATTAGGCAGGTGCATAAATTTGGGCACCACAAAAAGAAATGAAATATTTACTAAATCCTGCTATTGCAGAAATTACAGCCTCTAAACACTTCCTGTAGGTTCCAATGAGAGTCTGGATTCTGGTTAAAGGTATTTTGGACCATTCCTCTTTACAAAACATCTCTGGTTCATTCAGGTTTGATGGCTTCCGAGCATGGACAGCTCTCCTTAACTCACACCACAGATTTTCAATTAGGTCCGGGGACTGAGATGGCCATTACAGAACGTTGTACTTGTTGCTCTGCATGAATGCCTTAGTGGATTTTGAGCAGTGTTTAGGGTCGTTGTCTTGTTGAAAGACCCAGCCCCGGCGCAGCTTCAGCTTTGTCACTGATTCCTGGACATTGGTCTCCAGAATCTGCTGATACTGAGTGGAATCCATGCGTCCCTCATCTTTGACAAGATTCCCAGTCCCTGCACTGGCCACACAGCCCCACAGCATGATGGAACCACCACTATATTTTACTGTAGGTAGCAGGCGTTTTTCTTGGAATGCAGTTCTTTTTCCTCCATGCATAACGCCCCTTGTTATTCCCAATTAACTCAATTTTAGTTTCATCAGTCCACAGCACCTTATTCCAAAATGAAGCTGGCTTGTCCAAATGTGCTTTAGCATACCTTAACCGGCTCTGTTTGCGCTGTAGGCAGAGAAAAGGCTTCCTCTGCATCACTCTGGCATACAGCATCTCCTTGTGTAAAGTGTGTCGAATGGTTGAACGATATACAGTGACTCCATCTGCAGCAAGATGATGTTGTAGGTCTTTGGTGCTGGTCTGTTGGTTGACTCTGACTGTTCTCACCATTCGTCGCTTCTGTCTATCCGAGATTTTTCTTGGTCTGCCACTTCAAGCCTTAACTTGAACTGAGCCGGTGGTCTTCCATTTCCTCAATATGTTCCTAACTGTGGAAACAGGCAGCTGAAATCTCTGAGACATCTTTCTGTATCCTTCCCCTAAACCATGATGGTGAACAATCTTTATCTTCAGGTCATTTGAGAGTTGTTTTGAGAACCCCAATGTTGCTGCTCTTCAGAGAAAATTAAAAGAGGAGGGAAACTTACAACTGACCCCCTTAAATACTCTTTCTCATAATTAGATTCACCTGTGTATGTAGGTCAGGGGTCACTGAGCTTACCAAGCCAATTTGAGTTCCAATAATTAGTTCTAAATTTTGGAATCAATAAAATGACAACAGTACCCAAATGTATGCACCTGCCTAATTTTATTTAAACAATTATTGCGCACTTTCTGTAAAATGCAGTAAACTTAATTTCACTTCTCAAATATCACTGTGTGTGTATCCTATATGATATATTTAACTGACATTTTTATTGCAACAACCAACGATTTATACAGGAAAATCATGATGATTAACAAGGTTGCCCAATCTTTCGCATCCCACTGTAACTCCCAAAATCGCTTGCAAAGGCCTACCACAAATCACTAGCGATTGTGATAACGCTTTGTAGAGTTTGAAGCCCCACCAAGAAGGGAATGACCTGGAGAAATGGAACTTAGATGTCGTTCACAAACTCACCAAAAAGCTCAACGCACCTGGCGCATCGTTCCTCAAGATTCTTTAAGAGACCACTATCACGAAACATTTTAAAATGTAAAATACATGTAAATATGTACAAAGTCTGTTTCCTGCAGAGTAAAATGAGCTATAAATTACTTTTCTCCTGTGTTGCTGTCACAATAGTAAGTAGAAATCTGACAGATTTTGGACTAGTCCATCTCCTTATGGGGGATTCTCAGGAATTGGACTGAGCAACTGGCATTCACCAATTGCTTATAAAAAAAAAAAAAAAAAACTTGAGAATCCCCCATGAGTAGATGTGCTAGTCCAAAACCTGTCAGTTCTGTCAGATTTCTACTACCTATTGTAAGTAGTGACAGCAGCATAGGACAAAGCAATTTGTAACACATTTTACTCTGGGAGAAATCTACTTTTTATTTGTGTTTCCATGTATTTAAAATTTTACAGTTTTTCGCGATAGATCTTCCAAGAAGAATTCTGAGGTCCGGTCACTGAAAAGCGGCTCAGCACCACGGCACTGCTCCCTCACTCCCAAGAGTTGCGCGCTCACCCGCCACCACTGCATCTGGGTGTCTCCTTCTTTAACCTCCTTGCCGGTTATCCCGAGCTGAGTTCGGGGTAAGCCGGCGCTGAGGATTTCTCAGGCCCTGGTGGGCCGATTTGCATATTTTTTTTGTTACACGCAGCTAGCACTTTGCTAGCTGCGTGTAACATCCGATCGCCACCGATCTGCCGCGCCGCCCCCCGACCCCTTGCGCAGCCTGGCCAATCAATGCCAGGCAGCGCTAAGGGGTGGATTGGGACTCCCCTGTGCGCCATGATGGGGGAAGCCAAACAGGAAATCCCGTTCTGAATGGGACTTTCTGTTTGCGCTGATCGCTGGAGGCGATTGGAAGGGGTGGGGGGATGCCGCTGCACAGCGGCTATCATGTAGCTAGCGATAGGCTAGCTACATGATTTTAAAAAATTTTTTAAAAGAGTGCTGCGCCACCCCCCCTGGCAATTTTTGGGGAACGCCAGGGGGGTTAATAAGGTGACCCCCAGAGCTTCCTGACAGGCCAGCAGCCCGATGGGGAGCTCATTAACCATTTCAGCCCGCAGGGATTTTTCACCTTATGCATCAGAGCAATTTTCACCTCTCATTCATTCGCTAATAACTTTATCACTACTTATCACAATTTATTGATCTATATCTTGTTTTTTCCGCCACTAATTCGGTTTCTTTGGGTGGTACATTTTGCTAAGAATGTTTTTTTATAAATGCATTTTAACAGGATTAATAAGAAAAAAATTCTTTATTTCTTAGTTTTCGGCCATTATAGCTTTAAAATAATCCACACTACCATAATTAAAACCTATGTATTTTATTTGCCCGTTTGTCTCGGTTATGACTCCATTGAAATTTTGTCCCTATCACAATGTATGGCGCCAATATTTTATTTGGAAATAAAGGTGCATTGTTTCCGGTTTGCGTCCATCACTATTTACAAGCTTATAATTTAAAAAATGTTCGTAGTATACCCCCTTCAAATGCATATTTAAAAAGTTCAGACCCTTAGATAACTATTTGTCTTTTTTTTTTTCTTTAATTGTATTTTTTTTTTCCATGAAAAATTTTTTTGGGGTAATATTTTGGTGTGGGAAATAAACAGTTAATTTTTAATGTTGTTATATGTGTAAATTGTAATGTAAAAAATATGTAGATGTAGTTTTACTATTTGGCCACAAGATGGCCACCTTCAGTTTTTTTTCCCTCTTTGTGCTTCTCGCTAAGCGGAAGCACAAGGGGGATGCGGAAATTTTGACGCGCAGAAAGGATCGGTGATCGGGAACCATGTTCCCGTTCACTGATCCCAGGGCTAACGGGGGACAGCACGGGGGCGCGCCCGCGATCGCGCCGAAGCGCAGCCGCCTGGACGTGAGCTTCACGTCCGTGCGGCAGAAATGGTTAAAGGAATCCCCCCCCCAATGCAGTGGTTACAACTTGTGTCAGCATGTTAAGATCTGCCCTTTGCAGGTGTAAGCTAACACTCATGTATAACAGGAAGAATGAAACCAACAACTAGATAGGGTGTAAAGAACTCGCTGGGCAGGGCCGGTTCTAGACTTTTTGCCGCCTATGGCAAACTTGTGAGAAACCGCAGCAGTGTGATGGGCCATCATGCTGGAGGGGGTAGCAGGCAGAAAGGGGGTATTTAAACTTCAGAACTCAAATCTCTGCTGTGGTGAAATCATCCTATTTTCACCTGAAAAACATTGCAAAAATCAAGCACCTCATACCCCCAGAAGATCTGCCAACCTTAGTCCACGCCTTCATCACATCCCGACTGGACTACTGCAATGCTCTCTACACTGTCCTTCCAAAAAAGGTCTTGTACCGACTACAGCTGATACAGAATACCGCTGCCAGACTGCTAACCAACCAACCCCGTCACTGCCACATAACGCCAGTCCTGCACTCCCTTCACTGGCTACCTATAGAATGGAGGGTCCTATTCAAGATCGGCCTACTGACATTTAAATCCCTGAATAATTTAGGCCCTGGATACATGAAAGATATGTTGCAGCTGCGTAGCAATCCCCGCATTCTCAGATCAACAGGTTCTAATAATCTAGTCATACCCAGAGTCCACTTGGAAACTTTTGGTCCCAGAGCCTTCTGTCATGCTGCCCCTACGTTTTGGAACTCCTTACCTCAACAGATCAGGACAGCTCCATCCCTGGACGTGTTTAAATCCAGACTGAAAACCCACCTGTTCAGTTTGGCATTTGCAGAAATATAACTTTTGTTGTGTGAATACTTCATTCTAATTCCTGAATCTGAGAGAGCCTAAGCGCTTTGAGTCCTATGGGAGAAAAGCGCTATAGAAATGTTATTGTATTATTGTATTGTATTGGGCACAGTGGCGGGGAGGGGGGGGGGGGGGTCGGTTCCCCCCTCCCTCACCTGGGTCCTCCGATCTGCGCTCCCCCTCTAGCTTTTAAGTCCAGCAGCAGCATATTAATAAGAGGCAGCGGGTGGGGAGGACTCACCTCTTCTGCGTTCCACTCTCGTCACTTCCTGCAATGCTGTCCACTGTAGAGTGGAATGACAAGACAAATAACATTTATATTGCGCTTTTCTCCTTGCGGACTCACAAGCGCCAGAGCAGAGCAGCAGCCACTAGGGTGCGCTCTATTGGCAGTAGCAGTGTAAGGGAGACTTGCCAAAGGTCTCCTACTGAATTAGTGCTGGCTTACTGAACAGGCAGAGCCGAGATTCGAACCCTGGTCTCCTGTGTCGGAGGCAGAGCCCTTAACCATTACACCTTCAGCCAACTGCAATGCACGAGGGAACGCTGAAGAGGTGAGTCCTCCCCGCCCGCTGCCTCCTATTAATACGCTCGCTGCTGCACTTAAAAGCTAGAGGGGGAGCGCAGATGAAGGACCCAGGTGAGGTGGAGGTTCCGACCCTCCTCCCCGCCGCAGTGCCCAATACCCCCTTCCTGCCCGCTACCCTCTCCAGCTCGGCGGTCCTCCACACCCACGTCCAGGCGTGGTCCAGGGTGCTCACAGGCGAACCAGACCCTGTCGCCGGGCTATTATAATCATCCAAGCTAGAATCTTTACCGCAGGGGGGTGTAGATCTTTACATTTAATTGGATTAGGCTATGCTCCCATTGCCTAACTGAAAAACTTAGGCTATGGCCCTATACATGCAGTGAGTAGTAGAATGCTTTATGCTTTCCTTGCTCCTATTCCACCTCTCTGGCTCTGAAGCTGTCCTTGGTGGGTTTTGGGGCTTCATGTTAAACCAGTGGTTGGGCCCCACATATCCCCTTACTGAACTATTGCCTTTCTGCAATCTGCATAGCTCTATCAGCTGTACAGCACTTGCAGGAAGCCATATAGGCACACATGACTCCGCCCACTTCCGGCTCTCACGTCACTTCCGCTCTTTGCCCATGTCGGCTCCGGTGCTGACGGAAGGGCTGGAGCTGCAGAGCGCGGGTCCGCACGGTAAGCATAGCAGGGAGCGGCGGGCTGGACCGGGCGGGCGACGGTGCTTCTGTATGCCTAGCGGACGCGGGAGGGACATGTGGCAGCCGCTGTGCGCTTCACCGGGATTGGCCAACTACTGCCTCTGTCAGAAGAGGGGCGGGGCAGACTCCCCACGTGCGGCCAATGGTGGCGCCTCACCACGTGGGGGAGGGGGCGGGGCCGGCTATACAATGTATCTTTAGCGGGGGGGGGGGGGCTAGACTGGTTTGATTGATGAGAGAAATAGCCAATCTAGATGCAGTGGCGATGGAAGTAGGCGGTGCTGCATTAAACGGCATAAAGTTAGAGCTGAGGGCGAGATACTAATAGTTCTGACTTTACAAGTGTACCCAGCTTGGAATTGGGCCAATCTAATGCTCTGCCTGCGAGTTGTGATTGGCCTGGTTTTAAGCTGCATACAATTTGTATGCAAGCTGGATTTTATAAATAAAGCTAACCTGAACTCAGAACTTCTTTCTTACAGCTGATGAAAATCCTGCAATAAAGCTGCAGTGTGTCTACTTCCTGATTTCATGGAAGCAGACATATGGTTAAAGGGAACCAGAGACGAAGACTGCCTAAAAAATATGTTATACATACCTGGGGCTTCCTCCAGCCCCATAAGCTTGGATCGCTCTCACGCCGCCGTCCTCCACTGCCTCTATCGCCGGTACCGGGTCCCGTCACTTCTGCTGGACGCGGCCAGTCTTCCGCATGCACAGGGGCTCCCTCCGGCTCTGTACGCATGCGCCTGCGCAGCACGGAGGGAGAGCACTGCGCTTGTGTCGACTGGCCGAAATGACGGTACCCGGTACTAACGGACAGAGGCAGCGGAGAAAGGCGGCGTGGGAGCGATTCAGGCTTATGGGGCTGAAGGAAGCCCCAGGTATGTATAAATATGTTATTGTTATCTCTGGTTCTCTTTATCCAGTGTTCTCCCCAGGCTCTTTTAGCCGGGTGCTCCACCCGGCTAGATTTGGTGACCACCCGGCTGTCATCGGTTCACCTCCTCATTTCCTCCTATGCTGTAAGCACAGTTGCCCTGCATTATCAACTCGCCCCACCCAGCTACTTTTTCATGCCACCCGGCTACTATTTCAAGCCACCCGGCTGGAAAAAGATTCTGGGGAGAACACTGTTTATCATCCTGTGTTTATAAATTGCCGAGGGCTCACATTACAGTTGTGTTTAGTTACAGATGTGGGAGAACTAGACTGGCTCTCTAAACTCTCTAAATACATACAGGGTGCATTTCTAATGTTTTCCTTCTGTCCTGTTCAAGAATTCAGGTCCACTTTAAGGGCTAATTCATGCTACAAGAGGTTTTAAAATCTCTTGCTAATGCAATGCTATGGGGGATTTTTACAAAATCACATCGCTCCAGTGTGAACACTCACATAGCATTGCATTAGCAAGAGCTTTTAAAATCACAAAGCGCTCAGAAAAGCTCTTGTAGTGTAAACAAGCCCTGAGGACTCGTTCACACTCAGGTTGCTTTTGGTTTTTGTTTGTAAAGAGAACCTGAACTGAAAATAAAAAGTCAAAGTAACCATACACAGGTCATACTTACCTTTCGTGTAGTCTACTCATCAATCTCTTTCTCCTCTCCTGTGTCCCATTTGTCCACTGTGATCAATGGATTTCTCCATCCTCCATTTTAAAAAACGGCCATTACCCCATAACAGCTTCCTGATCAGCACAGTGTTACGCTGTAATAACACCCACTTGAGCCATAGGGAAGCATGGACATTACCTTGCACATTCAGTTGTAACTGCCAGCAACTGGTATATTTCAGTTCTGACAAAATATTGTCACAACTGGAAGGGATCACTGTAAGAAGAAAATGGTGAGCTTCTGAGAGGAACTGACAGTGAGGTTAGTATGTAATATTCATTTGCAGCTACGTCGTGTTTATTTTAAATAATTTTACTCGCTTTAGGTTCCCTTTAAGCGCAGGTGATTTTCAAAATTGCCAGAACAGCGCTTGTGATGACAGAGTTCACATCTGAGCGGTTTGATTGCAATCCGCTCACCAAAGCGCTGTCTGTACCATTTTCTGGGCGATTTGCCTATAATGGAAGGTATAGGGAAATCGCAAAGCAGTAGCGTCCCTACCATAGGGCGGCAGGGGGCGCCCCGCACCGGGTGTCGGGCGCCCCAGGGGGTGTCATCAGGCCTCCCACAGAGGCCTGTGCAATGGCAGGACAGGAGGGGGAAGCAGCACGGAAAGGAGGGGTGGCGGGGAGGGGGGCCGGACCCCCCACCTCCCTCACCTGGGTCCCCTCCTTCTGGCGCTTCCCCCTCCTAATTAGCAGCAGCGGGCAGCAGCGGGCAAGAGGACTTACTCACCTCCTTCCTGCGTTCCAGGCGATGGCAAATAGCGTCATCGTCACGTGACGCTGGTCTCCGCCTTCTCCACCGCTCACTGTGCTTCCTGATTGGCGGAAGCACAGTGAGCAACAGAGAAGTCGGAGACCAGCGTCGCGTGAGGATGACGCTATGCGCCGCCGCTATCGCCAGGAGCAGGTGAGTGAGTCTTCTTCGCCGCTCCTGCCCGCTGCTGCTAATTAGGAGGGGGAAGCGCCAGAAGGAGGGGGACCCAGGTGAGGGAGGTAGGGGGTCCGGCCCCCCTCCCCGCCACCCCTACTTCCAGGCTTTCCTCACACTGGGGGCAACTAAACTAGCTATACTGGGGGCAATTATACTAGCTATACTGGGGGCAATTATACTAGCTATTCTGGGGGCAATTATACTAGCTATTCTGGGGGCAACTGTACTGGCTATACTGGGGGCAACTAAACTAGCTATACTGGGGGTAGCTATACTGGGGGCAGCTATACTAGCTATACTGGGGGCAACTAAACTAGCTATACTGGGGGCAACTAAACTAGCTATACTAGGGGCAGCTATACTGGGGGCAGCTATACTAGCTATACTGGGGGGCAGCTATACTAGCTATACTGGGGGCAGCTATACTAGCTATACTGGGGGCAACTATACTAGCTATACTGGGGGCAGCTATACTAGCTATACTGGGGGCAGCTATACTAGCTATACTGGGGGCAGCTATACTAGCTATCATGGCTGGATTTCTGGCAAGGCCACATAGGCCATGGCCTAGGGCACCAGATAAACAAGGGGCGGCCTGCAGACAGTGGGCATTATTTGCAGGGCATTATTTGCAAGTGTCCAAACAAATGAAAGTGGTCAGGATAACTGCACTATTAGTACCAGCTGGCATCTGCCTGTGCTGTGCTACAGGCAGCTGCAGTCCGTTAACTAAACGTTTGTGAACAGTGTGTGACTAGCAAAAAGCCAGACCTTGTCCAATGACCTAGCAGCAGCTCCAGGCAGTTACAGAAGGCCGGGTCTCACACACTTGGAGTGGGGGATGAAAGGACCAGGGGCAGCACCAGCAAATAGTACAGAATACAGAAGGCAGCCTCTCACAGTATCCATTTCTTAATTATTGATTGGCCAGCACTGTTACCTTGGAGACAGCAGTGGGTACAGGACTCACTTTTACGTGTTGCTGACCCCACACAATGTCCAATTGTGAGCCACTTTTGACTATGTGTGTGTGGTGGAACCCTCCCACCACGCTCATCACCTGTAGATCGCTTGATTGACCAGTTCCCCCGTGTGACATGATTGATTCACTTCACGTTGCCATGGAGACCTCAGCACTAGCCCCAATAGTGGACACCATCGGCCCAAAAATTTTTGGATGGGTGTGTGTGGAGAGAGGTGGTAGGATACGGTTTCGGTTGGGGCGGCTGATAATAGTCGGCCTTGGGCGGTAAGAAGTACAAATCCGGCCCTGCTAGCTATACTGGGGGCAGCTATACTGGGGGCAGCTATACTAGCTATACTGGGGGCAGCTATACTAGCTATACTGGGGGCAGCTATACTAGCCATACTGGGGGCAACTATACTAGCTTACTGGGGGCAACTATACTAGCCATACTGGGGGTAACTATACTAGCTATACTGGGGGCAGCTATACTAGCTATACTGGGGGCAGCTATACTAGCTATACTGGGGGCAGCTATACTGGGGGCAGCTATACTAGCTATACTGGGGGCAGCTATACTGGGGGCAACTATACTAGCTATACTGGGGGCAGCTATACTAGCTATACTGGGGGCAGCTATACTAGCTATACTGGGGGCAGATATACTGGGGGCAGCTATACTAGCTATACTGGGGGCAGCTATACAGGGGGCAAATATACTAGCTATACAGGGGGCAAATATACTAGCTATACAGGGGGGCAACTTCACACAAGATCTCAAGACTCACCCTTTCATGCTCACATACCCCCCTACACCAGCACCATAATATGTTCTGTTAGACACCCTCTCAACAGATGCACCTATTGTCTCCACCCCCACCCTTTAGATTGTAAGCCTCTGGCAGGGCCATCTCCCTTAGTGTTTCCAGCTTGATTATGCAATTTTACTGACCCCTCTTGTGGACTAGAACAGGCTCTATTTTGACCTATGATACTGTATTATCAAATCATTGCATGATCTTGTTTTGTGAGTTTCCTGTATGTCCTACCTTGTATGTTAACCCTTTTATCTATTGTGCAGCGCTGCGTAATATGTTGGCGCTATATAAATACAATAAATAATAATAATATACTGGGGGCAACTATTGACGATTGAAGTGTTTTGTGGACAGGTCTGCCACACGATTGCATGTATTTTCTGGGCAAATCTGCCGACATGATTGCATGTATTTTCTGGGCAAATCTGCCGACATGATTGAACGTATTCTCTGGGCAAATCTGCAGACATGATTGCATGTATTTTCTGGGCAAATCTGCCGACATGATTGAACGTATTCTCTGAGCAAATCTGCACACATTACGTGTATTTTCTTCAGAAAACCTGCACAATTATGTGAATTTTCTGGGGAAAGGGTCACCAAAACTTGGGCCCTCTGTCTTTGCGTTGCACTTTTAAAGGGAACCCGAGGTGAGAATAATATTGAGGCTGCCATATTTATCTCCTTTTAAGCAATACCAGTTGCCTGGCTGCCGTGCTGGTCCTCTGCCTCTAATTCTTTCAACCACAGACCCTGAACAAGCATGCTTGTTTCTGGTGTGATTCAGTTCACTACTGCAGCCAAATAGATTAGCAGGGCAACTAGTATTGTTTAAAAGGAAATAAATATGGCAGCCTCCATATCACTCTCACCCGGGTTCACGTCAAATTACAGTTAGCTCCGCCCTCATCTGGTCATGGCCACGCCCATTTTTGCCGCGGCGCGCATGTTATAGCGCCACCCATTTTTTGCTTCTTTACTTTTTTTTTGGGGGGGGGGGGGTGTCTTATAATACCCAGCATCGGGTGTCAAATGCCCTAGGTACGCCACTGTCGCAAAGCACTTGAAAAAGCGCTTTTGTTGAGATTTTTCCCAGCGCTTTGATGAATAAATACATTGTGTTTATTCTTTTCCCGGTCAAAGAGTTCACTTCCTGACTTGCGTCAGCAAGTGAAAAAACAAATCACTCTGCAAAAGGGCTTAGAAAGGTGCTGTAAAAAAAAAACCCTAATGCGCGGGTAAGTTCCGGGAGGTGCTAAAAAATCACAAAATTGTAAAGCGCTGGCTTCAGCAATTCCAATTTTAGATATGAACAAGGCCTTAGAGAACAGTGATATTGGGACACAGTATTTGGTTCTAGTCTAGTTTAGGGGACACAGCAGGAAACCTTATAGGGAAATTCTGCTAACGTGCTGTGATTGGACAACTGTTCCCTATGAGAATTCCTGCTGGGTTCCCTAAAGTAGACTAGTGACCAATGTTTTAGAGAACCAGCCCAGTGTCCAAACGCTCAGCGCTTCTTGAAGTGATTTTTCAGAGCGATTCTAGGCATATGCCTAGTGATTTTCGGAGCGTTTTGGTGTAGTGTTTTGTTTGTAGAGCTGTAACTGAACAGCTTCTGTAACAAAAACGCTTGGATAATCGCTCTGATCTGGCGCTTTTCAGAGCGATTTTCTACTTTCCCATACTTTACATTGAGGCTGAATCACCTCAAAAAAGCGCAGGAAATGCTGCAAGACCCGCGTTTGCGTTTGTGAGAAAATCGCATTGCTCTGTTGTGATCATCCCATTCAGATACATTAGCCAAGTGCTTTCCAAAGCGCTAGCTTTTTTTTAAAAGCGGTTAGAAGCAATCTTGGTGTGCACCAGCCCTCACTCAAGTTTCCCATCCCATTTCTCACACATTTCAGATAGTGTAATATTGTTTCAATAAACTGGATTGATTGGATTCAAATAAAAGCGAGACTAGGCCTCGTTCACATCATTTAGCGCAGATGGCTGTGCGATTGGAACGCAACGCGTCCGATCGCACGCCATCTGCGCTCCTATGCGCTGCGCTGCAGATTCCATTCATTGCAATGAATGGGATCTGCGCTGCGATTCCCAAAAATGCGAGCAGCACGCGATAGCGCAAACGCGCTGCCACGCAGCGCATATGATGGGAACGGTATAAGGGCTGTCTATGCCCTTCTACCGTTCTTGCGTGTCGCACACTATACGCGCTGCCAAAATGCGCACGGCAGCGTGTATAGTCTGAACGAGATTTTCTCAGTACGTTAAAGCAAACTCTGATTTTTTTTTTTCAGATCTTGTCTTCCACAAGAGTCTCAACCAAAAGTGATAATTTTGGAACTTTTACTCAGCTTTGGAGATGGGGAAAAAAAGGAACAAGAAAGTCCCGATTAGTCGACGAGAGTTGGTGTTTGATGAAGAAAAGAGAAAGTGAGTTTATTTAAAATAAGAAATTAATATACAGTTTATATAGTATTGAGTTTGTATGGTTTTGTAACCACAGGCATTTTTTTTGTGGATTTGCAAGTCTTCTCATGTTCCCACACAAGCTCAGAAGTGATGGTACCATGTGATTGTATCATGTGATGGTACCATGTGATTGTATCATGTGATGGTACCATGTGATTGTATCATGTGATGGTACCATGTGATTGTATCATGTGATGGTCCCATGTGATTGTATCATGTGATTGTATCATGTGATTGTATCATGTGATTGTATCATGTGATGGTCCCATGTGATGGTCCCATGTGATGGTCCCATGTGATGGTCCCATGTGATGGTCCCATGTGATGGTCCCATGTGATGGTCCCATGTGATGGTCCCATGTGATTGTACCATGTGATGGTCCCATGTGATTGTATCATGTGATGGTCCCATGTGATGGTCCCATGTGATGGTCCCATGTGATGGTCCCATGTGATGGTCCCATGTGATGGTCCCATGTGATTGTATCATGTGATGGTCCCATGTGATGGTCCCATGTGATGGTCCCATGTGATGGTCCCATGTGATGGTCCCATGTGATGGTCCCATGTGATGGTCCCATGTGATGGTACCATGTGATGGTCCCATGTGATGGTACCATGTGATGGTCCCATGTGATTGTATCATGTGATGGTCCCATGTGATTGTATCATGTGATGGTATCATGTGATGGTACCATGTGATTCAGTGCTGCACAAACAGGGTAGACAGGGAGAGTGTTGGTGGCACCAAGTGCGTAACAATAGACTCTGCAAGGGATGCAGCTGAAGGGGGACCCAGAAGCCACAGAGGGCCCCATCCTGAGAGGCTGACAACTAAGGGCAAGATGAGAAAAAACTTTCTGCTCTCTGCACAATTGTTCTATTGACTGCATCTGTTCAGCCACTGATAAGGGATCTTACAAAGTGCTGCTCTACCCTATGTCCACCTTTGGTCCTATCTGCATATTTTCTCAATGCTCATGCACAGTGCGTATATATACTTGTAACTGCGTAAGTGCAGAGTGCTCCCGGCCACATGAGCGCAAAGCACAATTGAGCCTATTACTGGGGCTGATTGCGGCCGAACAGCAGATTGCAGGAGGACAGCGAGGGATTCGCACGTGTTTATGGGGCTGGAGGAAGCATTGGGTAAGTATCGAGTCTTGCACAGTAAAGGCCTGTGTTAAACTACGTACATATGCTACATGACACTTGCCCGAGGCTGCTGTTCAGGTGGGAATCTAGCGTGTGTACAGGTGTCTCCTGAAGTTACATAAAGATCCGTTCAGCTGGGTCTTTAGCGACGCCTTAGCCCATTGCCTCCCTCCTTACCCCGCCCACTGGAAGCTGTGCTGGCATCCCGCCTCCTTTCTGCATAGAAACAGATGAACCACTCAGCCGTAACCACAGGATGCATCTGTAAAAAGCAGAGTCACCCAGAGTGACCCAGATCATGTGGTAAAGCTGGATGTGATCACAGCCAATCAGAGCTTTGCAAATCTATCAGCTGACCAAACAAGTCACATGCTTCTCCATGACTTCTAGACATGGACCATAACTGCTTTGTATAGATATTGTATAATAAGCAATATCTACCAGCTGCCATTAGTAAGCTTCTTCCTCCTCCTCTTCCAGAGAATATCTGACCGGCTTCCATAAACGCAAACTACAGAGGAGGAAAGCCGCTGTGGAGGAAATCAAGCGCAAAATTAAGGAAGAACAGAAGAGGATGAAGGACGAGGTAAAATTGATAAAAAAATTAAAAAGTGTCTCCACAAATATGTAAATTAGCCACTTAGATTTAGAGTGGACCTGAACTCTTTCACAGGACAGAAGGAAACATAGAGGAATGTACCCTGTATGTATGTAGAGTTTAGCCTGTTTAATTCCCCCTCATTTGTGTCTAATCACAAGTTGTAATTTGATCTTTCCCCTGTGTCACCTGACTGCCATGGCAGAGATGGCAGATAGGCTAATTTGGAAGCACAGAGTGTTAACAATATCTCTGCTTCCATGAAAGCAGGAAGTAGAAACATTTCAGATTTATTGCAGGATTTGTATCAGCTGTAACAAGGACATGTTTTTCTGTAAAAGTTATTATGCTGTTGCTTATCTTTTAGAGCAGAAAGGAAGTTCTGAGTTCAGGTCCACTTTAGCTTTAACCACTTATTGGAGTGGCTACAGTATATCTTCGCCCTGTAAGACTTCATCTTAGCTCCAAGGGCGTAGATATACGTACATTGCCGCGATCGCAGGCTCGTCGTGCACGTTCTCATCGCCGGCGGTTAGTACACTGATCAGTGAGTCGGAAACATGGTCCACGTTTTGCAAAGCAATGTACCTTTTCCAGCTTTCTGCAGAGAGCTTTTTCCAGGTCAGATAATCCAGAAATGGCCATTTTCTTTGGTAGAATCCATTTTCAGGTTTGGAATATTTTTCTCTTATAAATGTCATTGAGATGCTTCTCTTCCCTTTCAGAGACATAAAGAATACATGAAGATGCTGAAGGAGAGAGTGGAGGCTTTAGGTAAGGATGTTTTAGCTTATTTTTACTCCTTTCGCTTTGTGGCTGGATGGTATAATGGTTCTGCCTCTGACACAGCAGACCAGGGTTCTCAACTTTTCCTGTTCAGTAAGCCAGCACCTATTCAGTAAGGAGACCTTGGGCAAGACTCCCTAACACTGCTACTGCGTATAGAGCCCCAATGGCTACAGCTCTGGCACGTTGAGTCCGCCAGGAGAAAAGCGCTGTATAAATGTTCTTTGTCTTGTTTGTTGTCTGCTCATATTGTAAATCCATGCAGTAAAACCTATCATAGTAGTACACAAGGCAGACCCCGCATTCTCCACTTACAGCGTTGGCGTCCCCAGCTCAGATGAGGGCCGGGACTCTGCATGGAGGTTTTTGTTATCCCTAAGTTTGCATGGGTTTCCTCCAGGCATTCACACTTCTCAAAAACATACTAGAAAGTTAATTGGTTTCTTGGCCAGAGATCTGTCCTGTCTGTACAGCATCGCACCCCCAAACTGACTCCCAATCACGTGTGTGTACTGTACCAAGCTTTAAGAAATCTTGAAATAAGAGGTGTATAGAGGCTGCCATGTTTATTTCCTTTTAAACAGTTCCAGTTGCCTGGCATTCCTGCTGACTATTTGGCTGCAGTAGTGTCTGAATCACACCAGAAACAAGCATGCGTCTAATCCAGTCAGATGTCAGTCAGAGCACCTGATCTGTTGCATGCTTGTTCAGGGGCTCTGGCTAAAAGTATTACAGTAGAGGCAGAGGATCAGCAGGACAGTCAGGCAATAACATAGTAACTGTTAATTATCATAGTAGTCACGCTATAGAAGTATTGCGGTCGCAATACTTATAATAATAATTCCTTTTTTGTATAGTGCTTTTCTCCTGTCGGACTCAAAGCACTTGCAAGGCAGCCACTAGAGCGCACTCAGTAGGCAGTAGCAGTGTTAGGGAGTCTTGCCCAAAGATCTCCTTACTGAATAGGTGCTGGCTTACTGAACAGGAAGAGCCAAGATTTGAACCCTGGTCTCCTGTATCAGAGGCGGAGCCCTTAAAGTGGATCCGAGATGAACTTTTACACATTGCATAATTGGGTTCCTTTCCTATTGTTTATAGGGCATTCCTCAAGCCAAATACTTTGCTTTTGTTTTCATACTCAAATTCCCTATAAACTAAACAAGCCACGCCTACAGCTTTTCAGAGAGCCTTGGCACTTTCAGACAGTAGCAAGGCCTCATGGGAGCTTAGTCTGGGCAGGAGGAGGTATTACTAGCCAGAGATTGCAGAGGGGAGGGGGTTCGGGTTTTGTTGCTCAAGATGCAGATAAGCCTGCCTCTGTGTAATGTTTACAAAGAACATGGCTGCTGCCATTGTATCACAGGAAGAAATAATCATATTCTGTTGAAGCTGTTTGCAGCTAGATTTGCTGTGTAAACTATCTAAACTTTAGATAATATATATAGACAAGTTACTTGTTATAGTTAGTTTTTCATCTCGGATCCGCTTTAACCATTACACCATCCAGCCACTCTTCACAGCAGCACCAGCATTTAAAGGAGAGGGCGTTGCTATGTAAGCAGCGCGCGTAACTAAGTAAGGCGCGCTATGCTGCACGACCGCGCGTAGCCGCCATAGTGGCTGCAAGTTTGTTTTTTTAACAAGCTCTGCTGGAGCAGCTTTCTATGATGATCAACCCCTCAGTCCCAGTAGTAAAGGGAAGTAAATATGGCAGCCTCCCTATTCCTTTCAGTTCAGGGGGGCTTTGAATCATTTCATTTAATGAGAGGAAACACCAATGAAGATGTCAGATAGACACACGGCTGGATGACACGTCTGGGAAAGTCAGCGATGAAGTAGAGTTCACTTTCCCAGAAAAACTCCCCCCCACAACTCAGCACTGACCACATAACTTCACACTAACGCAGTGTGAGAAATACCACCCTTCCTGGGAAACTATTCACAGCTCTCCACATACAGCACGCTAAAAATGCTTTACAGTTCCAGAACCGTTTCATTCTTACTTCACACACGTCATTTAAAGGGAAACTTAGAGGAACTGCCGCGAAAATCTTACAATTTAAAACATATACAGATAAGAAGTACATTTCTTCCTGAGTAAAACGAGCCATAAATTACTTCGTTCCTATGTTGCTGTCACTTACAGTAGGTAGTAGAAATCTGACATTACCAACAGGTTTTGGGTTAGTCCATCTCTTCATGGGGGATTCTCAGCATGGCATTTATTCTTTATAAAGACATTCCCTGAAAAAGATTTATACAAAGAAGCCTCCCTGCTCACCGTAAACGTTTTTGGCAGTTGGACGGAGCAACTGCCATTCACGAAGTGCTTTTAAAACCCATCCCCCATGAGAAGATGGGCTTGTCCAAAACTGGTCAGTAATGTCCCCCTGCCCCTCCTCCTGGGTCCCTCGTACCCTCTACCCCTCCAGCTACATGCTGCAAAAATGTAATTATAGCAGCGGCAAGCGGGGAGCTTACCTCCTTCTCCTACTACTTCCTCGGCTCGCCGCGCCACTGCCTGCAATGCCGCCCTCTATACTTTGGAGGGCGGCATTGCAGGCAGTGACACAGTGAGCGGAGGAAGTAGGAGGTAAACTCCCCGCTGCTATACATTACATTTTTGCGGCATGTAGCTGGAGGTGTATCGGGGACGGGGGGCGTCTCTGCTGACCGCTGCCACCCCCGTCCTGCCTGCTATACCCCTCCAGCATGGCGGCCCCCCTCTCTCCCCACAGGCTGTGACACAGAAGCAGATCCGTTTCTGTGTCCAAATCTGCCTGTGTGGAGGGGGATCCGTTTTTCCATAGCCTGCCACTACCCCTGCGTGTATCAGGATCCAGATCCGTTGCGGGAAAATACAGCAAATCCGGACCTTCCGGACAGTTTTAAAAACGGGTCCCCGCACACGCAGACAGATCCGTTTTTTAGTTGGGTGAAGACAGCTGCTATTTTTAACATTGCTATCCGTGGCTCCGGTTTTGATCAGGTTTTAAAAACAGAACCACGGATACGTTTCCGGACCAAGTGTGAACCAGCTCTTACTGTAAGTGACAGCAACATCGGAGAAAAGTAATTTATGGCTCATTTTACCCTGGAAGAAATGAACTTCTTATTTGTGTATGTTTACATGTATTTTAAGTTTTAACATTTTCGCAACAGAGGTCCTTTAGGTGAAAATAAACTGATGAGATAAATCATTGTATCTATCCTCCTACTGCTAAAAAATTCTGTCCACTGCTCAAGTGGGAACACAGCCTTAGAGTGCTCACAGATATTAATGATTTACCTTTTTTTATCTATCCTCTTCTGGCAGAGAACTGGGCTTCTCAGAGCAAAGTATTTTATGGCTGTAATTCTTTATCAGTAGTCCGACTGGGTCCCGACTGGAGAAAATCTGTCAGTTGCATAGCTCAATATTAACTCTTAGGCAGAGAAAGAAGAAAAGCATCACAGCATATTAATTAGTGTGCTTGGCACTGTACATACATATGTCTATCTCATCATGTCACATGTCACTTAAGCATCCCTTTAAACAGCCTCGCAGCTTTAAAGTGTACCAGAGACCCTGGTACACTTTACTATACATACCTGGGGCTTCCTCCAGCCCCATGCACGGATCACTCCCACGCCGCCATCCTCAGTCTTCTCCCTCTTCTGTACCGGGTCCCATAACATCGCCCAGTCTGACGCAAGAGAAGTGCGCTCTCTACGTATCTCTCCAGCAGCCAGAGAGCGCACTTCTCTTGCATCAGACTGGCTGCGACTGGCCAAAGTAACGGGAGCCGGTACCAGAGCTGCGGGAAGACTGAGGACGTCGGTGTGGGAGCGATCCGTGCGTGTGGGGCTGGAGGAAGCCCCAGGTATGTATAAATCGTTTAGTTTTAAATGTCTCTGGTTTCCTTTAAGGCTTGTTAACACCACCGGTTTTTATTGAAAGATGCAAAGAGGAATTTACAACTTCGCAAAAATAGCTTCAGTGTCTCCAGTTCCAAAGTCTGTTGATTTCATACTCAGAATATTGACATTTTTGTTGGCGCAGTGAACCCGAGGAGAGAGTGATATGGAGGCTGCCATATTTATTTCCTTTTAAACAATACCAGTTACCTGGCAGCCCTGCTGCAGTAGTGTCTGAATCACGCCAGAAACAAGCATGCAGCTAATCTTGTCAGATCTGACAATAATGTCAGAAACACCTGATCTGCTGCATGCTTGTTCAGGGTCTGTGGCTAAATGTATTAGAGGCAGAGGATCACTAGGACTTCCAGGCAATGTGCATTGTTCAAAAGGAAATAAATAGGGTAGCTTCCATAACCCTCTCACCTCTGGTTCCCTTTTTTTTTGTCATGTGAATCAATACAGAGGTCCATGGAACATCTTGCCCGGTTGATCCACAGAGGCTTGCAGAGGTTGCGTGCCGTACAGGGGCGGAGCTAGAAATCATGGGGCACCTGTTGGTTGCTGGTGGCCCCTCCCACCGACCCCTTCTTAGCTTATGGCCCCATAGCAATGGTGACCCCTACACCATTGCCGCATAGTGTTTTACAAATGTAAAGTGTTATTAGTGTACCGTATATACTCGAGTATAAGCCGAATTTTTAGCACCAAAAAACTGGCCCTAAAGTGGGGGTCTCGGCTTATACTCGAGCCACCAATTAACCTCCGGCCAGTGTGTTGTGTAGAAAAGTGGGCGATAATAGCAATGTGTCCCCCACACAGCACATGAAGAGCTGCGTGCCTCCCGACCCGTCCGGTAAAAAACAGTGGCTGCTTGTACCAATGTCTCCCCCGGCAAATAGAGTAGCTGGGATGCCTCCGTGCAGGAGTGGACAGAGTCCGCTTGTATGTATCCCCCGGCAAATAAAGTGACTGTGTGGCCCCCGTGCAGGAGCGGACAGTGTCCGCTTGTAACAGCATCTCCCCCAGCAAATAAAGTGGCTGTGTGGCCCCCGTGCAGGAGCGGACAGTGTCCGCTTGTAACAACGTCTCCCCCGGCATGTGCAGAGTGATGCGCAGGGAAGCGTATACTCACAGGTTCCCGCTGCCACGATTCATCCGCTTGTCTGTCACAGTCTTGTATGACACTCTTCAGTGATGCATATAAAAGGCGCCACTATAGGGCGTCATAGAAATGAATGCTCAGTCAGGGATTTTATCAGGGCTGATAACAAGCAGGCTGAGCAGTGCAGGATGAAGCAGAGAGCAGGGTAGGTGTTTTCTCTAATGTTTCCACTGATATATATGGTAAAATACATGAGGGTGCTTCATCTCTGGTTCACTGTAAGGTGCACATTAACGATCCAATTTGCCAAACGATCAACCGCATGATTCCATCGTTACGAATGGAAACAATTGTTCAGGCCCACCAATGGAGAGGAAAATTCTAAGCAATCTGATCAGATCTAAAGAATTGTTCCAAATTCAGATCAATGGAACATTGTGGAACGTTTGATAGACCAATCGTTGATCGCAGTATTAAGACAAGACAAGACAAATAACATTTATATTGCACTTTTCTCCGTGCGGACTCAAAGCGCCAGAGCAGCAGCAACTAGGACGCGCTCTATTGGCAGTAGCAGTGTTAGGGAAACTTGCCAAAGGTCTCCTACTGAATTAGTGCTGGCTTACTGAACAGGCAGAGACGAGATTCGAACCCTGGTCTCCTGTGTCAGAGGCAGAGCCCTTAACCATTACACCATCAGCCAACTGCTATTAACAGGCATCCAATCGATTACTTGGGAGATTGTACCATTAATGGGTTCCTTTAGGTCATAGGTAAGCAAGCTTTCCCCTTGAAGGACAGGTAGTCAGTATGTTCTCCAAACAACAAAATCAGGCAGAGCACCCCCTGCCCCCCAACAACATGATTGGGCAGAGTGTCTCCCTGGCAATCGAATTGGAGAGTGTGCACCACCAACAATAAGAATTGGGCCCGTCTAACAACAGAATTGGGTGGAGTACCCCCTCCCAAACAACAGAATAAATCCCCGTAGACCGGAACGCTCACATCTGAACACTGATCTATTTCCATTTTTTCTTTGTCTTTAGAAGAAGCAGATGAAGTGGAGAGACTGGTAACATCAAAAACCGAGTCTTTCCTGTTTGACCACCCAAATCACACGGTCACCGTGACAACCATCAGTGACCTGGATCTTTCTGGAGTGGGCATTCTGCCCCCCAGCAGCCTAGAGGTATATACATTCTATATTATATGTGCAATTATACATGTAAAACTGACCAGTGTATGCTGATGAATAAAGTGAATGGGAACCGCATTTTAAAAAAATGAAGCAAATACTTACCTAAGGAAAGGGAAGGCTCATATAGAGCCTTCCGTCTCCTCTCTCGGTGCCCTGTATCCTGTGCTGGCTCCCCCGTTTCAATCCCCCGCCGAAAGGGTATTTGGAAGTCTTCGGGAGCCGTGTCCTCCTGAAGACGTGCGGCTCCATACTGCACAGGCGTGAGCGTGCAAGAGAGCGTGCTTGTGCAGGCGCAGTACAGGGCCGCCCTTCTTCAGGAGCACTCGGGCTCCCTGAAGACTTCTGAAGCCTCCTTCGGCTGGGTAAAGCAGTATTTGACTAATTTAGTGAAATACTGCTACCGGGCGAGCCAGCACTGGAACGAGGGGACCATGAGAGGAGCCGGAAGGCTTTATAGGACCCAGAGCCTTCCCTCTCCTTGCGTAAGTATCTGTCTCATTGTTTTAAATGCGGTTCCCATTCACTTTAAAATGTAATTTCTGTGCACTTTTGTTATTATATCGGTATGCTCAGCGTCTGTATGTGCTCATTACATATACTGTGCTGCACAATCACCATTTCTTAAAGTGGACCTAAACTCTTGCACTGGACAGAAGGAAAACATAGAGAAATGCACCCTGTATAGGGGCCCATACATTGGTCGATTTCAGCGATCGATTGCAAATCAATGCATGATTGAACGGCTGATCGATCGATTTTCAGCCGATTTCGATCAATTTGACATTGAAAATCTAGATCTATGGCCCATAGAGTTGCATTGGATGTATTGGTGCAGTAATGCATTTAGATTGATTTTCAATAGATTTCCAATAGATTTCAGAATGACATGTATTGGAAATCTGTTCCTAGTGTGTGGCACTCATCAGATTCCTGTCAGATTTGACCTAACAGGCATCTGACAGAAATCTATCTGATGGTCGAGTCTGCTGCAAATCTATCAGTGTATGGCCACCTAAAGCCCCATTTACACGATACGATTCTGTGTGCGATTCAATTACTATTCTATTTACAATACGATTAAATCCGACATGTCCGATCGGGATTCGATTCAATTCAATTTGCCATTGTTTTGCAATGGCAAATCGAATTGAATCAAATCCCGATCGGACATGTCGGATTTAATCGGATCGTAAATAGAAACGTAATGGAATCGCACACAGAATCGTATCGTGTAGCTTGGTCTCCCGCAATTCAGGCCGAAAGCCTGGCTAGGTCAGGCATGTGCGGCCAGGGCAGGCTCGTTCCCACATCTTGCTCCCAGGGACGGGAGCGCGACGGGCCACACATGCGCGACTCGGGCAGGCTTTCGGGCTGAATTGCCGGGGCCCTTAGCCACCCGGGGAGACGAAGATGGACAAGCAGCCCTAACTGGGCTTAAAGGATACCCAAAGTGACATGCTAAGATAGACATGGGTATGCACAGTGCCTAGCACACAAATAACTATGCTGTGTTTCTTTTTTTCTTTCTCTGTCTGAAAGAGTTAAATATCAAGTATGTAACTGGCTGACTCAGTCCTGTCTCAGACAGGAAGTGACTACAGTGTGACCTTCACTGATAAGAAATTCTCCTTTGTACATCTTTCTTGCTCTCAGAAGCCATTTTCTGCTAGGAAAGTGTTTTATAGTTGGAATTTCTTATCAGAGAGGGTCACATTGTAGTCACTTCCTGTCTGAGTCAGCCACTTACATACCTGATATTTAACTCTTTCAGACAGAGAAAGAAAAAAAGGAACACAGCATAGGTATTTGTGTGATAGGCACTGTACATACACATGTCTATCTCATCATGTCACATATTACTTCGGGTATCCTTTAGGCTGGTTTCACAGTGGAACGTTACAGGCACACGTTAGAGCAGCCTGTAACGCAGCCCACCGCACAGTAATGAAAAATCAATGGGCTGTTCACAGTGCGGACGTTGCGTTACATTGTAACGCTGCGTCACAAGGCAACGTACTGCATGCAGTACTTTGGACGCAGCTGAGCCGCGGTAGACTGCTTGCACATGCTCAGTAATCTTGTGGAGGAGCGGAGAGCGGCCAGGCACATGGCTAATTAATATGCACTGCACGTTGTGACGTGTAGTGTTTACTTCCTGGAGCGGCCGCCCTGTGCGGCGATTGGCCGGCGGGACCACGTGATGCCGCATGCGCACAAGAGTACGCATCACGGCATCACTGACGCCAGAGTGAGCTGCACAACGCGGCTCACTCTGACGTCCAGATCCAGCACCACCAGGCGTTCCGTTAGGGGGACGTTATGCGACCTTAACGCCCCCTCTAACGCAACGTCCTGGTGTGAAATTAGCCTTAAGGCTTTACGCATAGTTGACACTACAAATTGCAAGCACTTGTGTGAGCGATTTTGTGAAGTGATTACCGGCATTTTTGTGCAATTTGCGGTTTTTGCAAGCGATTTTTTTTGTATGCATTTTTATTTTGCGATTTTGTGTGTGCAGACAAACTGGTAGTGCACTCTTTGACCCGGAACTGAATGTCTTTTAAAGCAAATTTGCCTGAAAAACGTTCACAAAATCGCCGTTTTAAAGTGCTTTGCGATTTTTACATAATTTTTTTCCTATACCTTGTATTGAAGCGCAGTTGCCCAGAAAATGGTGCAGGAGCTGTGTTTGCGATTGGAAAGAAAGCTCATCGCTCATGTGAGAACACTCACATAAGATTTCATTACATGCTTCATTTACAGTGCTTTTAAAAATGCGAGTGATTTAAAAAAAAAAAAAATGAAACCGCTCACAGTGAGAACCAGTCCTTATTGTCATCCTTTTTCCTTTTGTCTCGTAGGAAGAGAAAGCAAAGGATCAGGAGAACTCTGTGGAGAACCCAGAAGCTCCCGCGCCCAAGAAATCCAGAGACCCCTTTTTGTCTAAGAGGTATTTGTCTGGATTTAAGGTTAAAGTGGATCTCTAGCTATATTTAACCCCTGTCAGCGCTGTCTAGGTTAAATGCGGGGATATTTCTCATAACTTCCTGTGATGTCACTTCCCTTCCTGTGATGTCCACATCACCGCACCACTCTCCCCTCTGCTCACCTCGCCACTGATCTGAGGTCTGTGTGTGAGTGAGGGGGAAGCAGGGACAGTCATACAAGTCACAGACATGGTGGCCCTGGCAGCTTGAGAGGCTCCTGCTGGGGGTAAGGCCCCAAGCATCTCCTCGGTTAGCCTTGGCCTAGCTGCATCCCTGCTATATAAATGCTACACTATATAGGTAAATGGTAGTTGAGGGTGAAGGGTTACACCCTACAAGGAAAGAGCACAGAGACATTAATGGGTATCATTCATAAAAGAGCTGTCGGTAAGGAGAATCCATGTGGGAAAACACCGCTGCCGGTATTTTAGAGTTCTGGGTGGACATTCATAAAAAAGTGTTCATGTGCGATAGCAGTGCGGAGATTCCCCAAACTAGGCTGGCGGTAGGCAGGCGGTAGGCTTGCGGAAACACAGAAAGCTGCCGAGTTGATACATTTCTCCGTGTTCCGCTCTGCTGCAGCTGCCTGGGAGGTCTGTGTGTCTCCATTCACTTACATTGGTATCGCCACATCAGAGGGAGCGGTACTTCCCGTCCTCATACCGCTTGCGGTGATCTTTATGAATTACCATTTTTTACGAAAATCCCAGTACAAGGCGGTGATTTATCGCCCTGCTCGGTAGTGTCAGCTTTTCATGCGGAAAGAGGCTTTATGAATGCCGAACTTGCTAAGTGTTCGGTAAAGTCAGCTGTTCTAAGCATTTCCGCATGCAGAAATGCTTTATGAATCATAGCCAATGGGAGCCCAAATGGTGCAGAATGTCACAAAAAATGGTAATTCAAGGAAAAACAGATGAGTACTAGAAAGGTGGGTTGCAGAAGGGTAACCGACCACTTTAGACAGGTGAAGATGTACAACCCAGACCCCACTCGGGTTACCAGGGGACCTGGAGATATATATATACTATATAGGTACTCCTGGTATTTTCTGCAAAACAGAAGGTATTTGCGACTATTCAGATTGGAGTGAACATATGAGGTCTCCCACAATCCATCACTGCTGAATATGCAGATCATTCCTTTGTTGTCCCTGTAAGCAAAACAATCTGAATAATCGCAAATACCTTCTGTTTTACTGGTAAGAAGGCAAACTTCTGTTTTGCATAACATTTTAGTGAGAGGGCGTTTTTGTCCCTTACTCACTCCTAGGAGTTCTGGTTCACCATGAGCTAGCTGGGTACTCTGTACCTCTGGGTGCTTCAAGTCCTACTCCATAGAGCCACATTGATCCATGCCGTGCACTGATGAGGATCAACCAATCAGAAACAGTCTGTAAGCATGTTGGGTTATTGTGGCTCTGTACAATTAGCAAGCTCACACATCATAGCATTCCAGTGGCGCTGGGGGTGTGTTTATCTTACAAGGACAACACGGGATGATTTGCATATTCATGAGTGATGCATCATGGGAGAAATCATATGCTCACTCCAACCTGAATTATCGCAAATACCGTCTATGTTAAAGAGAACCCGAGGTGTGTTTAAAGAATGTTATCTGCATACAGAGGCTGGATCTGGCTATACAGCCCAGCCTCTGTTGCTATCCCAAACCCCACTAAGGTCCCCCTGCACTCTGCAATCCCTCATAAATCACAGCCATGCTCTGAGGCTGTGTTTACATCTGTAGTGTCAGTCTCAGCTGCTCCCCCGCCTCCTGCATAGCTCCGGTCCCTGCCCCCGTCCCTTCCCTCCAATCAGCAGGGAGGGAAGGGACGCAGGCGGGGACCGGAGTTCTGCAGGAGGAGGGGAGAGCAGCAGACTGACACTATAGAGATAAACACAGCCAGCTCTGACAAGCTGTTTGTCAGCAGCGTGGCTGTGATTTATGAGGGATTGCAGAGTGCAGGGGGACCTTAGGGGGGTTGGGATAGCAACAGAGGCTGGGCTGTATAGGCAGATCCAGCCTCTGTATGCAGATAATAATCTTCAAATCCACCTCAGGTTCTCTTTAAGAAGGCAAACTCTTGTTTTGCATAGCATTTTAGTAGGAGGGGTTTTTGGTCCTCTGTAGCCCCTTTACACAGTCCTATGAGTTCTGGTTCACCATGAGCTTGCTGGGTAATCTATAACTCTGGTATTTTCTGTGTTTTTCCTAATTGGTTCATGGACTTCTTTGAAGTCCTTCCCATTATTTTACCCACACAACCTGTTCCAAGTATTCAAAGTATTTTGGCCCTCATGCAACATGGAAGTGGTAAATTGGCCAACCATAATTGAAAGTGTGTACCAGTCTTTAGGCTAGATTGGGAACAGATGTGATAACGATGTTGCTGTGCGTTTACTGTGACATGAGTATAGCGGTAATGCCCTGTTCATTCTACTTGGTAATTTCCTGAATGGCACCGATGTGAGGCGCATCTGCTGAATGCAATGCCAAGCAAATAACTATGATTGGGTTGAACACCCCGCCACGTGTCGGAACTCCTGTGTCTGTATTTCTGCTGACGTTCGCTGTCACCACCCCCAGAGATGAGATTGGGGGGCAGACGCCACTATTTGATGCTAGTATGAATTGGCCTTCGTTGAGTGTATTCCGGTTATAAGTCTGAGTTTGACGGTGATCTTTTCCCTTTGCCTGCAGGATCTCCAACCTCACCAAGTCTCTGCACGTTCGTAGCCAGTGCAAGTCTCAGAAACGCCCACCAAAGCACCAGGACAGTAAAAAGCAGCCAATCAAAACGTCCGGCCGCACGAGCAAAGCCCAGCGAAGGAGACAGACGGGCAGGACTGGAAGGAACCGAGAATAAATGCTCTGGGGAGAAGAATATTCATTCCAAAACTCTGTGCCTGTGACCCCAAAACTGTGCCATCTCCACCAGAAGCCATTTTGTTTTTCAACTTTTTGGGTGCTTTGTTAATTGTTGAAACTGTCAAAATGGACTGTTACGTGCTTTATGCCTATACCAACCTGTTTGGGACCGCCGATACTTAAAACTATGCCTAAGCCTGATGTGGTGTCGTTTTTAACGCACGGGGCCCAATAGCGTGTCCCCCGCCAGAACAGATGTCCGCTGTCTAAAGACAGTGGAGTTCCGTGCATCAGTCAGGAGCCGTTTTCATTGGCTCCTGACCTGATTACTGTGAGCCAATCGCAGTGATCGGGAAATGAAAGAAGGAAAAAAATAAAGCCAGAGGCTGTGGTCCGCAATAAGTAAAGGTATCCATTAACAATGTGATATTCAGATATTTTTTCAGGTGTAGGGATGCTCAAAAAAAGTATTCGGATAAAATCCAAATAGGTTTTATTCGGATTTTATCCAGGTAATTAAAGCACATGTGTGGGTGGGCGGGGGTTAATCTCACCCATCAGACACCTTCTTTGATCCGTCCCTCGACGCCTCCCACGATGCGTTCCAATCCGCAGTCACGTGATTACAAACCCTTCCTGTTTCCGGGTTGAAGGAGGAAGTGTTTGTAGTCACGTGATGTGCTTGGAACGCATCGTATTTTTGATAAGTTAGAAAGAGATAGATGGTATTTGAATCATACCTGAGGTGACATGATGAGATAAACATATACACAAATAGTACTAGCCCTATTTAGAAATTATCTGAAGTCCCTTTAGATTTTCCAGTACAGCAAGAGTTAAAAAAAAAACTTGAGTTATTTATGTAAAAGAGCTTGTCAACAATTCAAATTCAGCCCAGTTTCCTGAGAACAAAATACCCGGATACATAAAAGGGGACACCAAGAGCCCAATATAGTGTAGCATGTACTGTTATGGATGAGATAATAAAAAGTAAGTATCAAACGAGGGTTACCACTCAGGCAACCACTGCAGGTGGGGAGATTAGACCTGACCCCACTCAGGATTAAGAAGTCGCTCTGCGTAATCAGAAGAAGGGGTATCACCCCTCCACCAAGGGTGGACTTGTACAATGTAAAGGTAAACAGAGGCGGCAGAAGGATTAAAAAGAAAGGTAAAATGTTTAAAAATAGGAGGTGGGGGTGGAGTTAACTCCTCCATGTAGACACAAATTAGTAATGATGTATCAACAAAATAATCCATACACTCCAAGATTCGGTATGACGCGTTTTGCAGGCATGACCCTGCTTCATCAGGCAATAAGGATTGAGTATACAGCAATGCAGGTCTAGGACTAAACCTATTTTTTGTCTACTAGGTAAATCCGCCTCCTCTTTTTTTTTTTTTTTTTTTTTTTTTTATCCTACTGGCGCCTCTGTTTACCTTTACATAAATACTTACCTGGACCTTTGGCTGCTGCCCAGGTCCCTCCTGTACGCTGCGACCGGGCTCCTCTTTATGCACAAGCAGCTGCGGCTTACTGTGCAGCTGCAGCCATGCTCGTGCAGTCGCAGTACGGTCGCGCTAGTGATTTGAAGAGGAGAGAAATCGCAAGCTTGGAATCCGACAAGAGTTGGATTCTTTGGGGGGAGAGGCAGGGCCGGTTCAAGTAACAATTGGGCCCTAGGGCAAAATTAGCCGCGGGGTCCCCCAACAGACACCCCCGTCCAAAAAGCGTCATTAGAGGCCCTTTGTTGCAGCCAAATTTCCCTCCTGGGCCCCTGAGCTGGCTGCTGACCCTCCCCCAGTCACCTCCCAACTTAACAGGCTCTGCAGAGTCCCTAGGGAGCAACAGTTAAGATGGGGGAGGGACACCTTGGGGGCCGCTACAGGCTCTGGGGCAATTGCCCATTTTTTCCTATGGTAGCTCCGGCCCTGGGGAGAGGGGGTAAGTATCTGACTTTAGGGAAACGATCAATAATTTAGTATCATTCAGTATCGATAGACCCCACCAGTCTTTTTTTTTATACAATACTGATATCATCTGATCAAAAAATCCGATCATCCAGTAAAATTGCACTGTTCGTGGCCATCTTTAGCAATTGTTGATCAGCATTAAATTTGTTGGACAATGTATGGGCGAGTCGTGGGAAGGCACAGTACACAAAACCTTTATAAAACGCCTATATTTTATTTTTTATACAAATTGTAAAGACGGGACATTTTTGTACTGCGCGGCGTCTCCCGTTAGCTCCATTCTCCTGGCACGTGTGTGATTCCGGTCACATGACTTGTACAGGGAGCAGGCTGCTGATGCTGCGAGCATCTCCTGCCTGTCCTCAGCCGACCAATGACAATGAAGGGGGCGGCGCCCTCTGCTCTCGGACACCTCCGGGGAAAGCCCTTTGTGCGTAAGAAAGCTGAGCCCGCGGCAGCGCTGGGATGCAGGTAACACAAGTGTGGATTGCCACGTTAGCTAACAGCCTCTTAACCCTTTACTGCCTGCACCCAGGTGTGATCTGTGCAGCCAATGACTGAAAGGAGTTGTTTTATACTTTCTTGTTGTTTTATGTTTTGTTGTGTTGAAGATCTCTCTTTTTTTTTTCTGCCATTATTAAAAGGTTGTAATGTGTGTGAACTTGGTTTCCTGTCATCCTGCTTGCTGAATTATAGATCAGCTGGCGGAGGAGCAGCTGGTAAACGCTGTTCATTAGGCTGGACTGAGCATGTTGTAGCGTTCATGTCACACGAGCCCTTATCGCTCTTATCTAATCGGCAAAATGACTCACGGAGCCCGACTGGATGTGATGGACGGGGTGACGGTTTCTCTGCTGTGCTGTGAATACTGTAGCTGTGGGGGCTTGTCCCATATTCTTAAAGAGGAACTCCAGTGAAAATAATGTAAAAAAAAAGTGCTTCAATTTTACAATAATTAGTTTGACCATTGTAAAACCTTTCCTCTCCCTGATTTACATTCTGGCATTTATCACATGGCGACATCTTTACTGCTGGCAGGTGATGTCAGAGAAAGGAGATGCTGCTTGCTTTCTTGGCAGTTGGAAACCGCTGTAAACAGCTATTTCCCACAATGCAACGAGGTTTACAGACAGGAAACTGCCAGGACCATGGTCCTCAGGGCTCGTTTCCACTATCGCGAATCTGCATGCGTCCAACGCATGCAGATTCGCACATGTAATGCAAGTGGGTGGGCCTGTTTCCACTGTAGCGTTGTTGAGGTGCGTTTTTTTCAGCGTTTAAAAAACGCACAAAAGAGCAAACGAATTTGCCTGCGAGTGGAATGCATGCGAATCGCCGCTAATGTATTTAATAGGGAATTCGCATGCGGCTATGGTATGCGAATTCGCATAGGTACCAATGTAACTTCAAACAGGCAGTGACATGGTTAAATTCGCATATACCCTCACCTATGCGAATTCGCGGCAAACACCGCGAAAAAAATCGCATCCGCATGCTATTTCATCAGCGGTGGAATCCAGGCGATTCTGCACCGCAATAGTGGAAACGAGCCCTCAGAGTTTTCTGTGGGAGGCGTTTCACCACAAGAGCCCCCTGATGATCCATTTGAGAAAAGGAAAAGCTTTCTCATGGAAAAGGGGGTATCAGCTACTGATTGGGATGAAGTTCAATTCTTGGTTACAGTTCCTCTTTAAATCAAATCTGAAGCGAAAATAAACTTATGTTAGAATAAATTGTATGTGTAATCTGGATAATTAATAGAACATTAGTGGCAAAGAAAAGTTTCCTATTTTTATTTTCAGTTATCCAGTTATTTTCAGTTTTTTATTTTTATAACATTGCATCATTCTGTCACGGTTGCAGTTTTAAACCACACTCGGTCTTTTACTCTATAAAACAAAGCAGAAATAATGACCCGTTGAACTTTCCTGCAGTAAAACCTTATCTCAAGCTGTCTCACTGTTTCTTTGCTGTTTAAAGTGGACCTGAACTCTTGCACAGGACAGAAGGAAAACATTGAGAAATGCACCCTGCATGTATGTAGAGTTTAGCCTGTCTAATTCCCCCTCATCGGTGACTAATCTTCACAGTAATTTGATCTCTTAGCTGTGTCAGCTGGCTGCTTTGGCAGAGCAGCTGATCTGTAAACACAGGATGTTAACCTTATGCCTGCTTCCGTGAAAGCAGGTAGTAGACACACTGCAGATTTATTGCAGGATTTGTGTCAGCTGTAGCAAAGAAACATCTTTTCTTTAAAGGTCATTGTGCTGTTGTGTAAGAGCAGACAGGAAGTTCTGAGCTAAGTCCAGAACTTCCTCTCTGCTCTAAAAGATAGGCAACAGCATAATAACCTTTACAGAAAAACATCTATGTGTTGCAGCCCACAGGACTGCTACTGAGTTGCTGCAGAGCTGTTACTTCCTGGTTTCATGGGAGAAGAGAAAGGGTTAAACTCCTGTGTTGACATATAGCTTGTCTAAATGGCACAGATCAGACAGGGCTGACAGCTCAAATTACAGTGGCTCATTACTAGCAGATAAAGGAGAATTAGACTTGCTGTTATCTTTAAAGAGAACCTGAGGCGGTTCCTAGGGGGGGCAGATCAGGTACAGAGGCATGTTTTCTGCCTCGACATGCCTCTGTGTCTCGCAGATGCCGCTCTCTGCGCCCCACTGCCGCGCTAAAGCCCCCCAAGATACTAACAATATTTGTCGCTATCTCGTAGGGTAAATAGAGGAGAGGGATTCCCTGTTCAAAATGCCCGCTAGGGGCTCTCCTGCAGGCTTTCCCCAGCTGCCATTGGGCAGTTCTCTTTCCCTGGCTGCGCCCCCTGCCGCTCCCCCACCTCCCTGCATGCTGTGAATGAGACACAATCTCCTTCCAGCGTCAAGACCCAGAGGTCACAAAAGTGAAAGTGAGCCATTGGGGCCCACAGGAGCGGCGGTTTTGGAGGCTACCTGACCTGCTCAGCCCCTCGGATCAGGTAGCATCTTTTTTTTTTATTATTATTATTATTATATGAGCCCACCTTGGGCTCTCTTTCACCATTTCAGCCGGCGGGGATTTTTCACTTTATGCATCAGAGCAATTTTCACCTCCCATTCATTCGCTAATAACTTTATCACTACTTAACACAATTTATTGATCTATATCTTGTTTTTTCCGCCACTAATTAGGCTTTCTTTGGGTGGTACATCTTGCAAATAATTATTTTTTTATAAATGCATTTTAACAGGATTAATAAGAAAAAATGGAAACAATTCATTATTTATCAGTTTTCGTCCATTATAGCTTTAAAATAATCCACTCTACCATAATTAAAAACTATTGTATTTTATTTGCACATTTGTCTCGGTTATGACATCATTTAAATTTTGTCCCTATCACAATGTATGGCGCCATTATTTTATTTGGAAATAAAGGTGCATTTTTTTCCGTTTTGCGTCCATCACTATTTACAAGCTTAGAATTTAAAAAATGTTCGTAGTATACCACCTTCAAATGCATATTTAAAAAGTTCAGACCCTTAGGTAGCTGGTTTTTTGTTTGTTTTTTAATTGTTATT
>NC_090654.1:22999666-23072166 GCF_040937935.1 Hyperolius riggenbachi
TAAATCCAGTATATAATCCGTAGTTCACATATACGAACAAATAAAACAGAATATAGTGTAATACAACCTTGACAGTTAGCCTATAGGGCCTGCGCACTCACTTGAACCAGATGGTTATGAAGCCTATCGGGCCTAGCAGCCCAGCGGTATCCCTCTCTTGTGTGGTGCCGGCGTCCCGTACCTCCGATGTGCAAGTGTTTCCTGGATCTGCGAATCTCCCGCTGCCCAGTGACGTCAGACGCACCTGGCTCCGTCCTACGTGTTTTGTCCTATGGACTCATCAGCCCGTGAGTGAGTGAGTGAGTGCGTGAGTGCGTGCGCACTACGCAGGCCCTTTATATGTGAACTATGGATTAAATACTAGATTTATACTTTTGAAAGAATTAGAGCAGTGGATTCTGTGGCCTTTATGTACTACATGCTAGACCCACCTGGATTCTGAGGTGGCGTCAATCTGGTGACCTGCTACATTAAGGCTACTTTCCCACCAGGACGTTGCATTTTAGGGGACGTTATGGTCGCATAACGTGCCCCTAACGCAACCCCTTGGTGGTGCTGGATGTGGACATCAGACTGAGCCGCGTTGTGCAGCTCACTCTGGAGTCCGTGATGCGTACTCTTGGGCGGCGCGCATGCGGCATCACGTGGTCCTGCAAGCCAATCCTCGCACAGAGCGGTGCTCCAGGAAGTAAACACTGCACGTCACTGAGTGCAGTGAATATTAATTAGCCATGTGCCTGGCCGCTCTCCCCTCCTCCCCAACATTACTGAGCATGTGCAAGCAGTCTAACGCGGCTTAGCCGCGTATAAAGTACTGCATGCAGTACGTTGTCTTGAGGTGCAGCGTTACACTGTAACGCAACGTGGGCACTGTGAACAGCCCATTGATTCTTCATTACTGGGAGTTGGGCTGCGTCACAGGCTGCTCTAACGTGCGCCTGTAACGTCCCACTGTGAAAGCAGCCTAAGGGGTGCTTGTGGTTTGAGACACAGAGTGGAGCACAGCAATTCATATTGCACACGAGGGTGGCTGCATGCTTATTGCAATATCATTGTTACAGTAACGCACTATGTGGAGCTTTTCTTTCTAATCTTATAGATCATAAGAAGAGGAGCGCTGTCACAATCTTGGTTAAATTATAAAAAGAAAGACCTTTTATTCATTAAAGGATACCCGAACTGAAAGGTGACATGATGAGATAGACATGTGTATGTACAGTGCCTAGCACACAAATAACTATGCTGTGTTCCTTTTTTTTTTCTCTGCCTGAAAGAGTTAAATATAAGGTATGTAAGTGGCTGACTCAGTCCTGACTCAGACAGGAAGTGACTACAGTGTGACCCTCACTGAATAGAAATTCCAACTATAAACTCTTTCTGAGCAGAAAATGGCTTCTGAGAGCAAGAAAGAGGTAAAAAAAAGGGGAATTTCTTATCAGTGAGGGTCACACTGTAGTCACTTCCTGTCTGAGTCAGGACTGAGTCAGCCACTTACATACCTTATATTTAACTCTTTCAGGCAGAGAAAGAAAAAAAGGAACACAGCATAGTTATTTGTGTGCTTGGCACTGTACATTCACATGTCTATCTCATTATGTCAAATTTCAGTTCGGGTATCCTTTAAGTTATACTGTATATTCAGTAAAGTTCTTGTTCAAGCCTTATTTGTACACACGCTACAGAAAACTTGCCTGAGCATCTGGCATGTGTACAGCTGGCCCGTGTCATTGTTTAGCAATCTGCCGCTGTCTACCTTTACACAATTAGCAATGAACGAGCGCAATGCATGCTGGGAGATGCAGTCTATTAATCTGATTTATCTCCCAACCGAGAGATGCATGCAAATTGTATGGAGATTCCAGCTTGCATTCAAGTTAAAGTGTACCTGAGACAACCTAAAATGAAAATGTATATATACCTGGGGCTTCCTCCAGCCCCCTGCAGGCTGATCAGTCCCTCGCCGTCCTCCTCCGCTACCTCCATTCTCCATTATGGGTCCCGGTAAGTGAGTGAGCTGGGGCGCAGTGCAGTCTAGCAGTGTGCGCTCCCCCATCTTACTCACAAGGTTGGCAGTAGTAATGCGTAGGTGTAGGACGTTCCCGGCAATGGGGTGCACGGCCGGACTGCGCCTGCACAGACTGACTCACTAACCGGGACTCATAACGGAGAATGGAGGCAGCGGAGGACAACAGCGAGGGACTGATCAGCCTGCAGGGGGCTGGAGGAAGCCCCAGGTGTGTATACATTTTCATTTTTAGGAAGTCTCAGGTTCACTGTAAACTGCTACAGAATATGTCGGCACTATATAAATACATAATAATAATATGGTAGGACATTAGACTATGACTATGGTAGGATTAGATTGTGAGCTCCTCTGAGGACAGTCAGTGACATGACTATGTACTCTGTAACGTGCTGCAGAAGATGTCAGTGCTATATAAATACATAATAATAATATGGTAGGACATTAGACTATGACTATGGTAGGATTAGATTGTGAGCTCCTCTGAGGACAGTCAGTGACATGACTATGTACTCTGTAATGTGCTGCAGAAGATGTCAGTGCTATATAAATACATAATTATAATATGGTAGGACATTAGATTATGACTATGGTAGGATTAGAGTGTGAGCTCCTCTGAGGACAGTCAGTGACATGACTATGTACTCTGTAAAGTGCTGCAGAAGATGTCAGTGCTATATAAATACATAATAATAATATTGTAGGACATTAGACTATGACTACGGTAGGGATTAGAGTGTGAGCTCCTCTGAGGACAGTCAGTGACATGACTATGTACTCTGTAAAGTACTGCAAAAGATGTCAGTGCTATATACATATATAATAATAATAATATTATGGTAGGATTACCTTGTGAGCTTCTCTGAGGACAGTCAGTGACATGACTATGTACTCTGTAATGTGCTGCAGAAGACTGTGCTATATAAATACATAATAATAATATGGTAGGACACTAGAATACCATATATGGTAGGATTAGATTGTGGGCTCCTCTGAGGACAGTCAGTGACATGACTATGTACTCTGTAATGTGCTGCAGAAGATGTCGCTGCTATATAAATACATAATAATATGGTAGGACATTAGACTATGAAGATGTCACTGCTATATAAATACAAACGTTTGCTTTCCTAAAACAGAAAGAATTTGCAATAATTCAGGTTGGAGTGAGCTTGAGATGTCTCCCAGAGCAACACTGCTGAATATATGCAAATGAACCATTGTACCCTTAGAAGCTAAACACACCTCCAGAACCGCTGGAATGCAATGATGTGTCAGCTTGTTAATTTGTACAGAGCCCTAATAATCCAACATGCATACAGACTGTTTCGGATTGTTTGATCCTCATCAGTGCATGGCATGGATTTATTTGGCTCTATGGAGTAGGGCTTGTAAATCCGAGAGGTACAGACTAATCAGCAAGCTCATGGTGAACCAGAACTCATTGGAGTGTGTAAGGGACTACAATGGTCCTAAAAGCCCCCTTACTAAGATGTTAAGAATGGTTAATTTGCATATATTCAGCAGTGTTGCTCTGGGAGACATCTCAAGCTCACTCCAACCTGAATTATCTCAAATTCTTTCTGTTTTAGGAAAGCAAACGTTTGTTTTTCTTAACATCTTAGTAAGGGGGCTTTTAGGACCATTGTAGTCCCTTACACACTCCAATGAGTTCTGGGTCACCATGAGCTTGCTGGTTAGTCTGTACCTATATAAATACATAATAATATGGTAGGACATTAGACTATGACTATGGTAGGGATTAGATTGTGAGCTCTTCTAAGAATAGTCAGTGATATGACTATGTACTCTGTAAAGTGATGCATAAGATGTCAGTGCTACGTAAAAACATGGGGGCCTGAGATCTCCACTCATATAATTTGAGTTCACATTGTAATATACTGACACATTCAGGGGCGTAGCAATAGGGGGTGCAGAGGTTGCGCCCGCATCGGGGCCCTTGGGCCAGAGGGGCCCTGAAGGGCGCTCCCTCAACTACAGTATTAGCTCTCTATTGGTCCTGTGCTCATAATAATCACTTCTATAGATGCTTTGAATAGTAGTAATCATTAACAGACTGTTCCCCATCCCCCTCTTGTACCTCTGACACTGTAGTTGCCGTTGGCAGGTTTTGGTGCCCCGTATCATTTATTATGTATAGAGTGCATGGGGGCCCCATTGTAAAACTTGCATCGGGGCCCACAGCTCCTTAGCAACACCTCTGGATACATAACTCTTTATGTTGGCGGGTAGAGAGTTGGGAGGCAATAGAGCGGTCAGCAGCCATAATGCTGATGATGTATCGGCAGGTCATTAGCCGGCTCTCCTCTCCCCCGTCTCAGGTTCGGTCGTCTCTCCGCTGCCCCTTTACTTATTCATAAGCCTCCTGTGTGTCACATTATCTAGCTGTCACCAGGACGGTCACGTTACTGCCACCCGTTGTGCGTCTGCTGCTAATCCGAGGGGCTGCACCTGTCGCTGGGAGCTTCGCTGAGCGGTATGCCGGGGGCCGGGGGTGGAAGAGGCATTATTGATGCTATTTTATAATAATGATTGCTTGGGTGACTCAGAGGTGACGTCAGGGCGCTGCTGGAGGGACGAGGGACCCGTCCAGATACTATCTACATATCAGAGGCTGAGAACCATGAAGGATATTTTGTCATGACTTTATTTCTCGTGTTGGCCACACACTTATAGATTGTGATGCACTCTTCTTAAAGGGGAACTGAAATGAGAGCGATATGGTGGATGCCATATTTATCTCCTTTAACCATTTCAGCCCGCGGGGATTTTTCACCTTATGCATCCGAGCAATTTTCACCTCCCATTCATTCGCTAATAACTTTATCACTACTTATCACAATTTATTGATCTATATCTTGTTTTTTCCGCCACTAATTAGGCTTTCTTTGGGTGGTACATTTTGTTAAGAATTATTTTTTATAAATGCATTTTAACAGGATTAATAAGAAAAAATAGAAAAAAATCATGATTTCTCCGTTTTCGGCCATTATAGCTTTAAAATAATCCATGCTACCATAATTAAAACCTATGTATTTTATTTGCCCGTATGTCTCGGTTATGACACCATTTAAATTTTGTCCCTATCACAATGTATGGCGCCAATATTTTATTTAGAAATAAAGGTGCATTTTTTTTTAGTTTTGCGTCCATCACTATTTACAAGCTTATAATTAAAAAAAAAAAAATTGTAGTATACCCCCTTCAAATGTATATTTAAAGAGTTCAGAACCTTCGGTAACTATTTATGTTTTGTTATTTTGGTGTGGGAAATAGTTAATTTTTAAAGTTATTATATGTGTAAATTGTAATGTAAAAAATATGTAGACGTAGTTTTACTATTTGGCCACAAGATGGCCACCTTGAGTTTTTTTTTCTCCTTGTGCTTCTCGCTAAGCGGAAGCACAAGGGGGACACAGAAAATTTTATTTGCAGAGAGTCTGAAGCCTCTAGTAAGAGCGCTTCGGTTTTTCTGCTGGGGACACGGATCGGTGATCGGGAACCATGTTCCCGTTCACTGATCCCAGGGCTACCGGGGGACAGCACAGGGGCGCGCCTGCGATCACACGCGGGAGCGCGCCGAAGCGCGGCACCGCAGCAGAAGCTCACGTCCGGGCGGCAGAAATGGTTAAACAATACCGGTTACCTGCCAGCCCTGCTGATCTATTTGGCTACAATAGTGTCTGATTCACACCAGAAACAAGCATGCAGCTAATCCAGTCAGATCTGACAATAGTTGTCAGAAACACCTGATCTGCTGCATGCTTGTTCAGGGTCTATGGCTAATAGTATTAGAGGCGGAGGATCAGCAGGATAGCCAGGCAACTGGTATTGCTTAAAAGGAAATAAATATGGCAGCCTCCACATCTCTCTTACTTCAGTTGCCCTTTAAAGTGGACCTAAACTCAGAACTTCCTCTCTGCTTTAAAAGATAAGCAACAGCATGATAAACCTTAAAAACATTTTTTGTTACAGGCATTACAAATCCTGCAATAAATCGTCAGTGTCTATACTTCCTGCTTTCAGGGAAGCAGACATAGGGGCCTGATTCACAAAGCGGTGATAACTCAGTTATCACGCCTAAAAGACTTTAGGCATGATAAGCTTTGCACCGCTGAGTTAGCACCGATTTGTGCTCTTTATCGCGCGCAAAGTCCCGCGCGTAAAGTTTTGCACGCGCAATCGCGCAACTCCGCGCGCAGCGCCCATAGGGTTTAATGGGCGCATCGCGCGCGCTGCACCGTGCGCCGCGGAAAATTCGCGCAAATTTCTTCTTATCATGCCTAAACTGAGTTTAGGCATGATAAAGGGCTTTTCACTGGCGTGCAAACACTTTGCACCGCTTTGTGAATCAGGCCCATTGTGTTAACATCATGTGTTTACAATTTAGCTGCTGCGCTGAGGCCGCCAGCTGACACAGGTAAGAGATCAAATTACACTGGTGATTAGTCACAGATGAGGATGAATTAAACAGGTTAAACTCTCTAAATACATACAGGGTGCATTTCTCTGTGTTTTTCTTCTGTTCTGTGCAAGAGTTCAGGTCAACTTTAACCAGCCTGGCGGTATGGACGAGCTCAGCTCGTCCATCACCGCCGGAGGCTGCCGCTCAGGCCCTGCTGGGCCGATTTTCTTCAAATAAAGTGCAGCACACGCAGCCGGCCAGTGGCGTAGCTAAGGAGCTGTGGGCCCCGATGCAAGTTTTACAATGGGGCCCCCCAAGTACTCTATACATAATAATTGATATGGCGCACCAAAACTTGCCAAAGGCAACTACAGTGTCAGAGGTGCAAGAAGGGGATGGGGAACAGTTTGTTAATGATTACCACTATTCAAAGTATCTATAGAAGTGATTATTATGAGCACAGGACCAATAGAGAGCTAATACTGTAGTTGAGGGAGGGCCCTTCAGGGCCCCTCTGGCCCAAGGGCCCCGATGCGGTCGCAACCTCTGCACCCCCTATTGCTACGCCCCTGCAGCCGGCACTTTGCCAGCCGCGTGTGCTGCCCGATCGCCGCCGCTCTGCGGCGATCCGCCGCGAGCAGCGGCGAAAGAGGGTCCCCCCAGCCGCCTGAGCCCAGCGTAGCCGGAACAAAAAGTTCCGGCCAGCGCTAAGGGCTGGATCGGAGGCGGCTGACGTCAGGACGTCGGCTGACGTCGATGACGTCACTCCGCTCGTCGCTATGGCGACGATCTAAGCAAAACAAGGAAGGCCGCTCATTGCGGCCTTCCTTGTTTATTCTGGGCGCCGGAGGCGATCGGAAGAACGCCTCCGGAGCGCCCTCTAGTGGGCTTTCATGCAGCCAACTTTCAGTTGGCTGCATGAAATAGTTTTTTTTTTATTAAAAAAAAACCCTCCCGCAGCCACCCTGGCGATCTTATCAGAACGCCAGGGTGGTTAAACCATCGATGTTAAAATGATCGCTCAGGAATATAAACTGATTGAATGTTTTAAAGTGATCTGTTTGATTCAGATAGATCTATATTTTTTGTCTCTCGCACTCTATTTGATGCATTTGATTTAAAACGATGAATTAATCGTTTTTAACTATTCTGTCTGATTTAGCATTATTGCGATTCTTTAATTTGCGCCACATTTGATAGTTGAGCCTTAACGGTACAATTTTTTTTAAACAACTCTATATTTCGATCTGATAATGTAATCGAATTGTATGTGCGCAGAAACAATTTGTGCTATTTGATCAGTTATGAATGATTGCATGATCGCTTGCTTTCATCCTCTTGTGTTGATCAGCACAGCAGAATTTATCAATATTGACAGATCTGTAGTATTTTTTGACCTGTTGGAGCGTTTCAGTTAGGGTTCGTTCACATTTATTATTTGTTATTATTATTTACCGATATTTATACGGTGTTCACATCTTTTGCAACACTTTACAGAGTACATAGTCATGTCACAGACTGTCCTCAGAGGAGCTCACAATCTAATCCCTACCATAGTCATAGTCTAATGTCCTACCATATTATTATTATGTATTTATATAGCACTGACATCTTCTGCAGCACTTTACAGAGTACATAGTCATGTCACTGACTGTCCTCAGAGGAGCTCACAATCTAATCCTACCATAGTCTAATGTCCTACCATATTATTATTATGTATTTATATAGCACTGACATCTTCTGCAGCACATTACAGAGTCCATAGTCATGTCACTGACTGTCCTCAGAGGAGCTCACAATCTAATCCTACCATAGTCTAATGTCCTACCATATTATTATTATGTATTTATATAGCAGTGACATCTTCTGCAGCACATTACAGCGTACACAGTCATGTCACTGACTGTCCTCAGAGTCCTAGTGTAATGTCCTACCAAATTATTATTATGTATTTTTATAGCACTGACATCCACAGAGTAGGTCACAATCTAATCCTACCATGATCATGCTGTAATGTCCTAGAAAAGGAACATAATATTTTCTAAACCTATATACCGGTACTTCATTTCAAAATTAATTTTAAATCACATCATAAGAATTGGGACTGTTGATAAAATATATAAACCACACATTTGTAATGCCGGTATGATGTTGATCAACTGTGTAAAAAAAATTGCACAAACCTTTTTGACCGACAAATGTTGACCGAAAATGCAATAAAAATCCCGATCAGCATGATTAAAAAATCCTACTTGATCGATCTATAAAATGAAACATTGAACTGTGACCAGTGGCGTAGCTGGAGATTATGGGGCCCCATAGCAAAACTTCCTGGGGCCATAAGATGCAGGCGCTCTTGAGCAATTGAGGGTAATTAGTGGGTGTTTAGAGGAGAGAACAGATGTAAACACTGCACTTGGGAGGTGATCTGACGTCAGATCTGCAGGCGATCTATTGGTGTGGGTGGGTGATCAGATTGCCCGCAAGGGGCATGTTAGGGGCTGATTGATGGGTGGCAGTGACAGGGGGTGATTGATGGGTGATTGATAGGTGATTGACAGGTGATCAGTGGGTTATTACAGGGAAGGACAGATGTAAATAATGCCCTGGCGAATTGATAAGGAGGGGTCTGAGGGCAATCTGAGCGTGTGGGCGGGTGATTGGGTGCCCGCAAGGGGCAGATTAGGGTCTAATCTGATGGGTAACAGTGACAGGTGGTGATAGGGGGTGATTGATGGGTGATTGATGGGTAATTAGTGGGTGTTTAGAGGAGAGAATAGATGTAAACACTGCACTTGGGAGGTGATCTGATGTCGGATCTGCAGGCGATCTATTGGTGTGGGTGGGTGATCAGATTGCCCGCAAGGTGCAGGATAGGGGCTGATTGATGGGTGGCAGTGACAGGGGGTGATTGATGGGTGATTGACAGGTGATTGACAGGTGATCAGTGGGTTATTACAGGGGGGATAGAGGCATACAGTACACAGGGAGGGGAGGGGGGTCTGGGGAGAATCTGAGGGGTGGGGGGGGTGATCAGGAGGGAGCAGGGGGCAGTTTAGGGTTAAAAAAAATAGCGTTGACAGATAGTGACAGGGAGTGATTGATGGGTGATTAGGGGGGTGACTGGGTGCAAACAGTGGTCTGGGGGGTGGGCAGGGGGGGAGTCTGAGGGGTGCTGTGGGCGATCAGGGGGCAGGGGGGGGGGAAATCAGTGTGCTTGGGTGCAGACTAGGGTGGCTGCGGCCTGCCCTGGTGGTCCCTCGGACACTGGGACCACCAGGGCAGGAGGCAGCCTGTATAATAGGCTTTGTATACATTACAAAGCCTATTATACATACGGGCAGCGGCGATCCGGGTGCTAGTAACCCGTCGGCGCTTCCGAACGGCCGGCGAGTTACAGCACGAGGGGGGCCGGAGCCAGTCGCCGGCGGCTGATCGCGTCACAAATGACGCGATCGCCGCATAACCACGCCCGCAGCCGCCCCCGCCAATGGGCGTATTGCGGTCCTTTAGGCCCAGTCTTTGCAGCCGCCCATCGGCTGGGGGCAGTCCTCAAGTGGTTAATCACTGTGTCATGCCACTAAGTATGACATGAGGCAGTGCTTAGCATGTAAGATTAAGTTTCCTAAAGATCCTATTGTACCGGCAGCGTTCTTCTCTTTTGTTATGGTCCTCATTTGATGAGGTCATCGAGGACCCTTACAACACAGAAGAACGATGCCGGTATAATTCATAACTGCAGGGCGGAGGGTGAGGGCTGCTGCCTGTACCCATGTACCCCACACCTGCATCGGAGGAAGGGAGCAAGGGAGGGAAACATACACCACAGGGAAGGAGTGCAGCAGCGGCGTCTCTGCATCAGTAAGGGAGGAGGAGGAGGAGGGTGTCATTTTTGGAAGGAAGCTCTATCTCTTGCATAAGGCGCCTGTAGGCTCAAGCCTACAGTGCCTTATGGTAAATCCCGCCCTGAGGATGTGGGAAGCCTCTGCAGGATCAGGGGCTCCGCTCTTTTTGGTAAGTATTGTTTTTTTCCGTTAGTTTCTCCTCGGGTTTATTTGAAGAAGGAACATTTATATATAGCTTTCATCATGACTGGTCACCTTTGTTTGCAGGGTGCTTCTGCCTCCTCCGGGGCCCACACTCTATATTTCGATGTCCTCGATTCTCCAGAAAGCAGCGACCTCGACAACCCGCTGTGCGTTGTGGCTCCGCAGTGCGAGCTGTACACCTGGGAGGAGAATGGGAACGCGGAGGACAGGTCAGTGGTCTGTAATATATGTCATTTCTGGCTTTTATTTTTATACAGTGTATATGGCAATATCTTCACTGAGTGCAAATTCCAGTCACTGAACCCAGGCATTACATGTGGCAGCAAAATGCAAATCATTAAAATGGATTCTTGCACAGGACAGAAGGAAAACACAGAGAAACGCACCCTGTATGTATTTAGAGAGTTTAGCCTGTCTGATTCCCACTCAACTGTGACTAATCACAACTGTAATTTGATCTCTCAGCTGTGTCAGCTGGCTACCTCGGCAGAGCAGCTAATTTGTAAACACAGGATGTTAACTCTATGCCTGCTTCAGTGAAAGCAGGAAGTAGACACACTGCAGATTTATTGCAGGATTTGTATCAGCTGTAACAAAGAAATGCTTTTCTTTAAAAGTTATTACGTTGTTGCGTATCTTTTAGAACAGAGAGGAAGTTCTGATTTCAGGTCCGCTTTAAGGTGCCCATTCATCACTCGATACTGCGGGTTGATCGAATGGGTGGAAAAGTGGTGCTTCAACATGGCCACCCGATTGGTTTTTTGACCAATTTTGTGTGAAATCTGTCTAAAGGACCAATCGGGGATGCTGGTAAAATCTCATTTGCAAAGGCTTGATCCGGTGCGCAGTGGGAATGGCGTTGGATATATCAACGACCGACGCACACTATGGACCTCCAAGTGTATCTGTGTCCTCCCCGTGCCGATATGCAGGTACAAGGCCTCGTTCACATCTCTTCAGCGCACATGGCCATGCGATCGGAACACAACACGTACAATCGCACGCCATCTGCGCCGCTGCGCTGCTGATCCCATCCATGACAGTGATGGGATCAGCTCTTCGCTTGCGGGCAAAATGCAGGCAGCCGTACGCAACAGCTTCATAGCCCATCATACTGCTGCGCAGCACAGTAGATGTGAACGGTGGAAGGACTGTCTATGCCCTTCTGCTATCCTTGCGTTTCAGCACATCATACGCGCTTCCAAATGTGCACAGGAAGTGCGTATGATGTGAACGAGGCCTAAGGCTCACCTCTCTGCCGGTGGGACTCCTAGCCTCCTCTGGTGCCTGCCGTCACTGAGAGTGCCACCGTACCACGCGAATCGGCATATGTTGTGACATCACACTTACGCCAGTGCCACGTGGCGCAGGCACTCGCGGTGACAGCGGACAACAAAGGAGGCCAGGAGTCGCGTCCGTGGAAAGGTGAGACTTCATGGGCATGACGGGACACTTACACTTGGAGGGCGGCCAGGCGGACGGTGGAGGCGGCAGCGCTAGGCTGATTCCATGATGAAATCTATGGGAAATCAATGTGTGAGGGATGGGCAACAGATCATCCTTCAGATTCGATCTCACGGCGCTGGAACGTGGGGTACAAGAGAAGATAGGGAAGGCTTTATAGAATCCAGAGCCTTCCTTGTCCATAGGGGGGGGGGAGGGGGGGGGGTGTTGGCGTGGGAGGAAGGGTGTTGGCGTGGGAGGGGGGGGAGGGGGTGATTGTGCACAGCTTTCTCCTCTATGCACTAGCGGCTCCGTGCTAATGCGCAGGTGCAAACCTTACTGGCGCCTGTGCAGTGGGGCGGCACTCGGAGACAGCAGGGGCATAGCCAGGAGCGTTGCTAGCCCCAAAGGTCAGTGGCACATGCCCCGGATGTATTCTGGGGTGACCCTGATGTCCCCCAGGCAGAGTCAGGCAGCGGGCGGCAGTACTCACCTCTGGCCGCTTGGTCTCCAGATTCTGCAGACGTCTTTTCTGCAGAAAGTGTCTGAGAAGGAATCAGAAGCTAAAGCTCCTAGCATTTGATTCTTGGATGCGAGGGGGAGAATCGTCAGCTACATAGGATCTCTCCAGACTTGGAGAGCGGATGAGAGAGATGAGTAGTTCCTCCCGCTGTGCTACTCTTCTGGAGGACACACACACGATGCATGCTTCCTATGGAGGCTCCACAGCTTCCAGCATGTCACTACAACACCCAGCATGCCCCGTAGGGGGCACCACAGCACCAGTATGCCCCATAGAGGCACCACAGTACCCAGCATGGCACCAAACAGCACCCCACATGCCCCAGCATTGTATTAATGGAGAGCAGGACTTCATCCAACATTTTGCTGGGCAAGCCTACTTAACTGTTGTTAAGTTTATGTAAATTTGGCTCCACCCATGACCACACCCACATTCTGGTGCCATGGGGGCCCCGATCTCACTAGGGTCATAAAACAAGTGTGGACATCACAATCTTTACACCCTCAACAAGTGTAGCCACAAAACACCTGATCTGAAGGCTGGTCCCCTGTATCGGAGGGAATTAAGTAATAGTTGGGGGCGGGGCCCCTCCACAGCTCTCCACCTTCTCATCCCCCCTGTAGTTACGGCCCCGCCCACCAGCAGCGGGAGGGATCAAGGAGGATTAGAGGGAAGCTTTTTTTAGTAGGACTTTATATTTGCTTTAAAATAATCATTCTGGTAATACCCAATCCTTTTTATCTAAAGCACAATTGGTCTAACATCTATCCTCATACTAAATTATTTGAAATGCAATGATTATCACCCTCTCATATACTTTCTTTACTTCTTGACTCTGCACACTACTTCTTTAACTTAAGGAGGACTCTGAAATACGTCTCAGCAATAGAATCCTGTTGACAATAACCGCTGTTTCTTTCTTTCTCTTCTTCATTCTTTAAAATCTTCTTCTTTCTTTCTGTTTTAGGCTAATTTCACACCAGGACGTTGCGTTAGAGGGGGCGTTAAGGTCGCATAACATCCCCCTAACGGAACGCCTGGTGGTGCTGGATCTGGACGTCAGAGTGAGCCGCGTTGTGCAGCTCACACTGGCGTCCGTGATGCCGTGATGCGCACCCTTGTGCGCATGCAGCATCACGTGGTCCCGCCGGCCAATCGCCGCACAGAGCGGCCGCACCAGGAAGTAAACACTGCACGTCACAACGTGCAGTGCATATTAATTAGCCATGTGCCTGGCCGCTCTCCGCTCCTCCCCAACATTACTGAGCATGTGCAAGCAGTCTAACACGGCTCAGCCGCGTCCAAAGTACTGCATGCAGTACGTTGTCTTGTGACGCAGCGTTACAATGTAACGCAATGTCCGCACTGTGAACAGCCCCATTGATTTTTCATTACTGTGCGGTGGGCTGCGTTACAGGCTGCTCTAACGTGCGCCTGTAACGTTCCACTGTGAAACCAGCCTTAGTGTTAAATAGATCCACAATTTCATTGAAATTGAAATAGATTCATGGGGTATTGACACTGGTTATCAGTATTTAGCTATAGCTCTTTTATATTAATACTAATTTGGGTTTGCTCTCATCTCTATGTAGAGATGGATGCGTCACCCGGGGACTTAGCAGGGTGGTTTTGGTCCCCCAGTCCCTGGGAGGATCTGCTCCATTTCCCAAATAGGTTTAGGTGATTTACACTAACTAATTAGAGCTAAGTTTCTTATTTTTATGTCAACTGAATGTCCAGTTTTATATATGCAAATTTTATGTACCACAATTACTGTTATTATTATTATGTTAAAAATGTTGTGTTGAGTGACATTTGGCACATATGCCTATTTATTTGTTTTGAAAAACCCCAATAAAAATTATTGAACATAAAATTATCATTCTTTTGGCTATATATACAGACACACACACACACACATATATATATATATATATATATATATATATATATATATATAAATTACCAAGGGGTGAGCAGCACAAACCAAATTTTTTATGCAATTCTATGCAAAGCATGCACGCAGCGCTGGAGGTCCCCAGACTCCATAAGAAATATATAAGTACAGTGGGGCTGCAGCACACAACAGGAAAACAGTGACAGGGGCTCTTGGTTACGCTTTAACGCGCTTAAGCTCACCAACTGCGCCAAAGTGTCCCCGATCTGGTGAGTCCTACTCTACCATGCAAAATGCCAGTTTTTATAAGGTGAAGGGTGAGGTGTTTTTAATTTCCTTTTTTTCCCATCTAGTTGACATTTTAGGGTTTTTGGTTTAGTTCCCACTAGACTGCTTATAAAAACTGGCATTTTGCATGGTAGAGTAGGACTCACCAGATTGGGGACACTTTGGCGCAGTTGGTGAGCTTAAGCGCGTTAAAGCGTAACCAAGAGCCCCTGTCGCTGTTTTCCTGTTGTGTGCTGCAGCCCCTCTGTACATATATATATATATTTGGATTCATATGTTAAGATGTAACATTTGCTCTTTTCAGATGGGAGGAATCATATTCAGTGACCCGCCTGTCCTGCGCAGACTTCAGGGCTGTTCCTGCCTCAACGGTAACTTCCCCGGCCTATTGTACAGCTTGTCTCGTATCAGTAGCTTACAAGCGGGCCACATGTTCTGCTGTACGCAGGAGGGGATGGAGCGACATGGTAGTGACCAGGGCTGGTTCTAGACATTTTGCCGCCTGAGGCAAACTTATGAGGATGTGCCCCCCACCATCCTGCCCTTCTTGATTTGGAATGATTGCACAGGACCGTAATATTTACTGCAACAACTTGAGACATGACATGCTGCAACTCAACCCAATAACACACTGGCTGGGTGGGAGTCTGTGACAAACAAACTGCTCACCATCCTCCATTCCTCCCCAGTCAGGACAGCAGTGCCACCTCCTCCCCCTTCTGCTGTGCAAGTCAAATGAAACACTGCTGCTCTCCTGCCCCTTCCCCCTCCTCACTCACTGTCAGACTCCTCACACAGCACAACATGCTGCTTTTCCCCAATGATGACCTCTTCACTTCTCTTTCGCTTCTCCTCCTATTCTGACTGCATTCTGTTTGTGTAAACACAGTACAAACATGCCGCCCTGTAATCTCTGCGCCTGATGCAAATGTTTCAAGACAAAAGACAAATAACATTTATATATTTTCTCCTGGCGGACTCAAAGCGCCAGGCATGCAGCCACTAGGACGCGCTCTATGGGCAGTAACAGTGTTAGGGAGACTTGCCCAAGGTCTCCTACTGAATAGGTGCTGGCTTACTGAACAGGCAGAGCCGAGGTTCGAACCCTGGTCTCCTGTGTCAGAGGCAGAGCCTTTACCCATTTCACCTTGTTTTCACGAGAAAACCGGCCCTGGTAGTGACATCACGCAGCGGGCAGGGTTAGTGGGGATCAATGTCTTGGCCGTCGCTCAGCCGAAGTGATCCGTCAGGTCTCTGTTCGAGAGGGGTTTGGGCAGCCTTTCGCACATTGGATTCCAATGTAATAAGTAAAGTTTCCTTTAGAGACCTGAAAGAGGACTTAAAGAGAAACTCCGACCAAAAATTGAACTTTATCCCAATCAGTAGCTGATACCCCCTTTTACATGAGAAATCTATTCTTTTCACAAACAGACCATCAGGGGGCGCTGTATGACTGATATTGTGGTGAAACCCATCCCACAAGTAACCCCTCCCACAAGAAAAAGTCAAACTTTTGGCAGTTTCCTGTCTGTGAACCTTGTTGCATTGTGGGAAATAGCTGTTTACAGCTGTTTCCAACTGCCAAAAAAGCATGCAGCAGCCACATCACCTGCCAACAGTAAAATGTTCACTGGAGTTCCTCTTTAACACCCTACATGAGCCCCAACTTCTTATTGCGGCTAACAGCCTGATACCAGTGAAGGGGAGACGTCCCGATCCTCCATCTCTTAACCACCCTGGCGTTCTATTAAGATCGCCAGGGAGGCTGCGGGAGGGTTTTTTTTAATAAAAAAAAAAATATTTCATGCAGCCAACTGAAAGTTGGCTGCATGAAAGCCCACTAGAGGGCGCTCCGGAGGCGTTCTTCCGATCGCCTCCGGCGCCCAGAATAAACAAGGAAGGCCGCAATGAGCAGCCTTCCTTGTTTTGCTTACATCGTCGCCATAGCGACGAGCGGAGTGACGTCATGGACGTCAGCCGCCTCCAATCCAGCCCTTAGCGCTGGCCGGAACTTTTTGTTCCGGCTACTCTGGGCTCAGGCGGCTGGGGGGACCCTCTTTCGCCGCTGCGGCGGCGGTCAGGCAGCACACGCGGCTGGCAAAGTGCCGGCTGCGTGTGCTGCTTTTTATTTGAGCCAAATCGGCCCAGCAGGGCCTGAGCGGCACCCTCTGGCGGTACTGGACGAGCTGAGCTCGTCCAGACCGCTCAGCAGGTTAATACACACGCTCAACAGAAGTCTTTTACTACAAACAACTTTACAAACAACTACGATTAAAAAGTTGGAAAGATACGTCTTGGCGTGCAAGCAACTATTATACACATAAAACGACTTGACAGACAACTTGACGAACAACTCCAAATTGACATATTGTTGAGTCCCATTCATACGCTCAACAGCGGTCTTTTATGCAGCACAATTGTCAAAAAACTTTTGTTGTGAAACAAGTTGAAACAACTAAAAAAAGTTTATCAGCTGTTTGAACATTAGCAAACATATTTTTTAAGTTGTTTCAACTTGTTTCACAACAAAAGTTGTTTGACAATTGTGCTGCTACTCAACAGTGGTCTTTTAGGCTCTCACAACTTTTCTTGTGAAACACCTAAAAAAAATCTCTGCTATTGTTCAAGCAGCTGATAAGACTGATATGGAGTCAATCCAACTGTTGAATTGACTTGAGCTGCATCTTATCAGTTGTTGGACGCCTCTTATCAGTGATAACGCCTTGACAAAAGTTGTCCAACTTCTTCAAGTTGTTTGATAATTGTGCATTTGAAAGACTTTTGTTGAGAGGTGACATGTGACATGATGAGATAGACATGTGTATGTACAGTGCCTAGCACACAAATAACTATGCTGTGTTCCTTTTTTTCTTTCTCTGCCTGAAAGAGTTAAACATCAGGTATGTAAGTGGCAGTTCCTGTCTGAGTCAAGACTGGGTCAGACTACAGTATGATCCCCACTGATAAGAAATTACAACTATAAAATACTTTCCTAGCAGAAAATGGCTTCTGAGAGCAGGAAAGAGATGAAAAGGGTCAATAGTTCATAGATTTTAGCCCTGGCATACTTCAATGAATGTGTCATTGAGCAAAAGCAATAAAACAGTAAAAACTTAAAAAGTAGATTTAAATCTATATATATAAAATCGGATGTATGTGTGTATGTATGGGCCGCGATCACGCAAAAACGGCTTGACCGATTTGAACGAAACTTGGTATACAGATCCCTTACTACCTGGGATGATATGTTCTGGGGGTCTCGCGTCCCCCCTGCACACCTGGGCAGAGCTACAAACAGCAAATCAGATGCCACCCATTCAAGTCAATGGAAAAAATGGAAAAGGCTGCCATTCTCACAGTAATCAAGCCAGAGTCCCCACACTTGGCACAGGTGGTCACTTGGTGACCGAGGTTACAAATCCAGGACAAGTGGGCGGGGCATACAACAGCCAATCAAATTTCAGCCATTCATTTTGAATGGGAAATGGGAAACTGCAGTTATTCTTAGACTGTTAATCGCAGGGTTCTCAAGCTTGCTACACTTGGTCACTGGGTGCATGCGATTAAGATTCAGGAAAGTGGGTGGAGCCTACAACAGCCAAACAAAATTCACCTATTTATTTTCAAGGGGAATATTTAAACTGCTGCTATTCTTACACTGTTAATGGCAGAGTTCTCAAACTTTGCACAGTTGGTCTCTGGGTGACTGGGATTAAGATTTTGGAAGGTGGGTGGAGCCTACAACAGCCAATATAAATTCACCTTTCAATTTTCAAAGGGAATATATAAGCTGCTACTATTCTTATACTGTTAAAAGCAGATGCCTCAAACCTGGTACAGTCGGTCACTGGGTGATTAGGGTCCAAATTCAGAAAGGGGGGCGGAGCCACAAACAGCCAATCAGATTTGTTTATTTTTCAATGGGAATATACAGTATTTTTACCAAGTATTGGTACCAAGGACCCCAAAGCTGATAAACTTGATAATTGATGACTGTATGTCAAGGTTAGAAAAAGTGGGCGGCGCCAACAACTTATTTTTTTACATGGCAGGGTTCCCAAACTTGACACAATTGGCCACTGGGTGACTGGGATTAATATTCAGAAATGTGGGTGGAGCCTACAACAGCCAATCAATATTCACCTATTGATTTTCAAGGGGAATATTTACATTGCTACCATTCTTACACTGTTAATGGCAGAGGCCTCAAACCTGATACAGTCAGTTATTGGGTGTCTGGGGTCTCAAATTCACTAAAGGGGGTGGAGCCACAAACAGCCAATCAGATTTGTTATATTGATTTCAGCCATTCTGTTATTGGCAGGGTTCTCAAACTTGACACAGTTGGCCACTTGGTGACTGGGTGACTTTTGATTTTCAAGGGGAATATTTACATTGCTGCCATTCATACACTCTTAATGGCAGAGGCCTCAAATCTGGTACAGTCAGTCACTGGGAGACTGGGGTTTAAACTCTGAAAAGGGAGCGGGCCAAAAACAGACAATCAGATTTGTTTAATTTCAATGGTAAAATGCAACTTATTGATGCCAAGGACCGCAAAGCTCATAAACTTGGTCACTAAGTGACTGTATGTCAAGGTTAGAAATAGTGGGCAGAGCATGGGAAAATATAAATTGCAGCTATTCTTACACTGTTAATGGCAGGGTTCTCAAATTTGACACAGTTGGTCGCTGGGTGACTGGGATTAATATTTGAAAAAAGTAGGTGGAGCCTACAAGAGCCAATCAAAATTCACCTATTGATTTTCAAGGGGAATATTGAAACTGCTGTCATTCTTACACTGTTAATGGCAGAGGCCTCAAACCTGCTACAGTCGGTCATCAAGTGACTGGGGCTCAAATTCACTAAAGGGGTGGAGCCACATACAGCCAATCAGATTTGCTTTTCTGGATAAACTGCTTCCATTCACATTTTGATGCCAGGAACCCAAAAGCTCACAAACTTGGTCATTGAGTGACTGTGTGTCAAGGTTACAAAAAGTGGGTGGAGTCAAAAACAGATTTTTCTGGGAAATTGTAAACTGCAGCCCTTCTTCACTGTTAATGGCAGGGTTCTCAAACTCTGCACAGCTGGTAGTGAGTGGGTGAGTGGGATTAATATTCAGAAAAGTGGGTGGAGCCTAAAAAAGCCAATCAAAATCACCTGTTGATTTTCAAGGGGAATATTAAAATTGCTGCCATTCTTGCACTTTTAATGGAACAAGCCTCAAACCTGGTACAGTTAATCATTGGGGTTCATATTCAGAAAAGGGGACAGAGCCACAAGCAGTTTCACTCCTTGGGAAAATACAAATTATTGATGCCAAGGACCCCAAAGCTCACAAACTTGGTAATTGAGTGACTGTGTGTCCAGATTACAAAAAGTGGGCGGAGCCAAAACAAATTTCTTCTTACACTGTTTATGGCAGGGTTCCCAAACTTTGCCCAGATGGTCACTGGGTGACTGAGATTAATATTCAGGGAAGTGGGTGGAGCCTATAATAGCCAATCAAAATTCACCTGTTGATTTTCAAGGGGAATATTTAAATTGCTGCCATTTTTACACTGGTAATAGCAGGTGCCTCAAACCTGTTACAGTTGGTCATTGAGTGACTGGAGTTCAAATGCTGGAGAGGGGCGCAACCACAAACAGCCAATCTGAGTTGTTTAATTTCTATGGGAATATACAAATTATTGATGCTAAAGACCCCAAAGCTCACACACTTGGTCATTGAGTGTTTGTGCGTTAGGGTTAGAAAAAGTGGGCGGAGCCAACACCAGTCAAACACATACACGGGCAACGCCGGGTCATCAGTGGGTGGAGACAAATACAAATTTCACTGGGAAAATGTAAACTGCAGCCATTCTTACACTGTTAATGGCAGGGTTCTTAAACTTTGCACAGTTGGTCACTCAGTGAATGGGATTAATATTCAGAAAAGTGGGTGGAGCCTACAAAAGTGAATAAAACTTCACCTATGGCTTTTAAAGGGAATATTTAATTGCTACCATTCTTGCACTGTTAATGGCACAGGCCTCAAACCTGGTACAGTTGGTCGTTGGGTGACTGGGGTTCAAATTCAGAAAAGGGGGTGGAGCCACAAACAGCCCATCAGATTTTTTAATTTCAATGCAAATTATTGATGCCAAAGACCACAAAGCTCACAAACTTGGTCATTAAGTAATTGTGTGTTAGGGTTAGAAAAAGTGGGTGGAGCCGACACCAGCCAAATACATACCCGAGCAACGCCGGGCAATCAGCTAGTATAAAATAAAACTGTGGAATATCTAAAAAGTCATTTTTTAGGAGGAGGAGGAGGATAGATACAATTGTTTATTTCATTAGTTTATTTTCACCTCGGATGTCCTTTAACCCCCTTGCCGGTCCAATTCCCGTGGTAAGGGGGCAGCGCAGCACTTTTTATTTTTATTTTTTAAAATCATGTAGCGCGCCCAGGGCTCGCTACATGATAGCCGCTGAGCGGCAGCATCCCGCCACCCTCTCCGATCGCCTCCAGCGATCAGAGTAAGCAGGAAATCCCGTTCAGAACGGGATTTCCTGCTGGGTCTGCCCGGTCGCCATGGTGACGGGGCGGGATGACGTCACCGACGTCATGGACATCGGGACGTCAGAGGGGATCCCGATCCACCCCTCAGCGCTGCCTGGCACTGATTGGCCAGGCTGCGCAAGGGGTCTGGAGGGGGGGGGGCGGAGCGGTGGGTAGCGGCGAATCGGCGGCGACCGGAATATGCACGCAGCTAGCAAAGTGCTAGCTGCGTGCAATAAAAAAAATTATGCAAATCGGCCCAGCGGGGCCTGAGAAATCCTCCTGTGCAGGTTACCCCGAGCTGAGCTCGGAATAACGGGCAAGGAGGTTAAACCAATTCTCCAACCCACTGCAGTTTTGAGTTACAGCATTCTTTAGCAATCAGCACCATTATTGGTTTTGATCTGACATTAATTAAAAGTTAAGTTTCAGCTTCAGTCCACTCTATATACTGTAAGCGTATATCTGTGTATTAGTTAAATTCAGGCGTGTGTTTAGATATATGAGAATACATAATCCAAATCTTGAAGAATGATTAGTTATGTACTAATAACTGTGATTGCTCTATCCCTCAGAGTTGGGAGCTAAGAAGTATCTATGAGGAAGTGTCTGAGATTTTTGAAGCAGAAGGTGAGATGCATTTGTCTGGGGCTCGTGGGACTTACACCAACACATCGCAGCAAAAAAGCAACGCTCCTATGCAAAGAAACGCCAATTCTACAAGCCCTTCTGTGAGATCGCAACATGACGGCTCTTCTTCTGTGAGGTCTCAGCAAAGGAGTATTTCTCCTTCTAGATCCTACCAGAGAAGTTCTTCACCCATAACAGCAGGCCAAAGAGGTTTCTCACCTGTGAGGTCTCAGCAAGGTAGCTCTTCTTCTCTAAGATCCCACCAAGAAAGCTCTACCTCCTCAAGATATCAGCAAAAAGATTCCTCCTCTTCAAGCTTCTTCCAAAAAGGCTCTTCTTTCGACTCCTACCAAAGAAACACCTCAGCTGCCAAAGTACAGCAACGAAGCTCTTCTCCAGTGAGAAATGATTCTCCTACGACAACCCAGCAGAGATACCACTCCAATTTCAAGACACAACAGAATTCTCCACAGTCAAGAAGTGTTTCTCCTGCCAGGAGTCAGACGAGGAGTCCTTCCCCTTTTGGAGATCATCAAAGAAGCTCTTCACCCACTAGAAGCCTTCAGAGAAGCACCTCTCCAGCTAGATCGCCCCAAAAACAAACAGAGTCTGGGAGTTTCTTTAGAAGACCTTCAGTATCAAAGCCAGGTCTGGTGATTCTTTGGCCATGACTGTACTGCTGAGTTTCTAAAATTATATTTCTAAAATGTTCATTAGAGATTAGCAATTTTGTTGATCGGTGTTGCCTAGCAAAACATTTTAGGGATAACAGGAAGTGGGGGCAATTTCTCACAAGGGGGGAAATTGAGAGTCCAATATAGTGTAGTATGTACTATAGTGGAGGTAATTTCAGTTGCATACGATCTCAACCATGGGTTACCACAAAGGCAACCACTGTACAAGCTGGTAGAGAGCACTTAAGCCACTTGGGTTAAGAAGTCACTCTTTGTAGTCCCTCCATCAAGAGGTAATGAAACAATTGGTAAATACAGAGGTGCCAACCAGAATAAAAAAAAACTAAAAACAGTTTTAGAAGGAGGTAGCAGTGGACTTACCTCCGTATTGAAGACACAAGTGGTTTACCATATTTTAGGGTAAAAAAAAACAGATTTGTAAAGTAAACTCCACTTGACATTCAGTCAAAAATGTGAGTATATCTGCACAAATGTTGGAGGCGCCGAGCTCACCAAGGTATTTGAGCAGATACTCTCACATTTTTGCCTTTAGAACCAGGTATATCCTACGGAAGTGAGCAAGTGATGTTTAGTGCAGTTGTCATCTAGATAGTTTCAATGTTCGTTTGCTTTCCAGTCTGCTGTCAGCACAGGAAGGAACTGGTAGTGGAGGGGCTAATGCCTCCTACACATGCAGCAATACAACCCCCCAGAGTGAACTAGTACCCATCATTGTAACACACTTTGGCTATATCACTACCAAATACCAGCTCCCAAACCCAGCACAACCTGCTTATCAAAGCATTCCCTGCCTACAATGTCCTCTTCCAACCAAAAAGTGCATACAGTTAAATGGGAAACTTTGATAAGTGTATATTTTACGCAGATTTGCCTAGAAGCATATATTGTCTCGTAGATGAAACAATCTAACAGTCTGTGTTCAGATGCCATTTGTATGTTTGTAGTACTTTGCTATGGGCAGTGCTGTTCTTTTTGGACTCTTTCATGCATGAGGCCTAATTTTTTTTTTCTGACTCTGGAATCAAACTCGTGACCTCATGCTTCACAGGAAGGGGCAGTACCTCTGGACCCCATCTGCAGACTTATAGTAATTTTTTTTCTTAACAAACCAATTTCATAATCCACTTTTTCATTTTGTTTTTTTCTACAGCAAACCCAGACAACAGAACCAGTACTTCCAAAGGACATGGAGATGTCTCCTGGTCAGGGACATCGAAAGTGTCCTCACACAGTCCACCGCGTTCATACCAGCAAGGCCCCAACCTTGCCGTCTCCCGCAGACTCACTTCATCCACCAGCTCCCTTGATTCTGAATGCAGCCCGCGGGGAATTGCCGATCGGGTAAATTATAGCATGCTTGCCGACATACCGCAAGCTAAACGCCTGAGAGCTGACCTAAACCGCCTTGATAAAAAGTCCAGGTGGCGCAGTCCGGGAAAAGCAGAGGTGGAGAGGATATTTGGTCAGGAACGAAAGTGAGTTATTACTATTATTTAGTATTTATATAGCACTGACATCTTCCGCAGCGCTGTACAGAGTACATAGTCATGTCACTGACTGTCCTCAGAGGAGCTCACAATCTAATCCTACCACAGTCATAGTCTAATGTCCTACCATATTATTATTATTATTATGTATTTATATAGCACTGACATCTTCTGCAGCACTTTACAGAGTACATAGTCATGTCACTGACTGCCCTCAGAGGAGCACACAATCTAATCCTACCACAGTCATAGTCTAATGTCCTACCATACAGGGGTGCAGCTAAGGTTTTTGTGGCCCCAAGCGGACTGTAGGAAGAGGCCCTATCCAATGGGTGTGGCTATCCCGCGTAAGTGGGCGTGGCCATGGCATGTGGGTGGAGCGGGAGGGCGGATTGAGGCGGGGCTGTTTGCGGGGAAAAATTTATGTGGGAGTGATTGGGCGTGGCCATGACATTGTATAGGCGGAGCTTAACCATAGCACAGCAAATATAGCCAACTATGACCATTAAATAATAAATGCAGCAACAGTTACCCCAGACACCAGAGAATAAAAACGCAATTTGTGCAACATTTCAGCAGAAAACAAACACAATTTGGCCCACATTTCACCAGAAATCAAACGCAATTTGGCCCACATTTCAGCAGAAATCAAATGCAATTTGGGCCACATTTCAGCAGAAATCAAACGCAATTAGGGCACATTTTCAGCAGAAATCAAACGCAATTAGGGCACATTTTCAGCAGAAATCAAACGCAATTTGGGCACATTTTCAGCAGAAATCAAACGCAATTTGGGCACATTTTCAGCAGAAATCAAAAGCAATTAGGGCACATTTTCAGCAGAAATCAAACGCAATTAGGGCACAGTTTAGCAGAAATCAAACGCAATTAGGGCACATTTTCAGCAGAAATCAAACGCAATTTGGGCACATTTTCAGCAGAAATCAATCGCAAGTTGGGCACATTTTCAGCAGAAATCAAACGCAATTAGGGCACATTTTCAGCAGAAATCAAACGCAATTAGGGCACATTTTCAGCAGATATCAAACGCAATTTGGGCACATTTTCAGCAGATATCAAACGCAATTTGGGCACATGTTCAGCAGATATCAAACACAATTTGGGCACATTTTCAGCAGATATCAAACGCAATTTGGGCACATGTTCAGCAGATATCAAACGCAATTAGGGCACATTTTCAGCAGATATCAAACGCAATTTGGGCACATGTTCAGCAGACATCAAACGCAATTTGGGCACATTTTCAGCAGATATCAAACGCAATTTGGGCACATTTTCAGCAGAAATCAAATGGAATTAGGGCACATTTTCAGCAGAAATCAAATGGAATTAGGGCACATTTTCAGCAGATATCAAACGCAATTTGGGCACATTTTCAGCAGAAATCAAATGGAATTAGGGCACATTTTCAGCAGAAATCAAACGCAATTAGGGCACATTTTCAGTAGAAATCAAACGCAATTAGGGCACATTTTCAGCAGATATCAAACGCAATTAGGGCTGCAAAAAGAAAAGAATTTACTCACCTGGCACTGGCAGAAGTCTTCTCTCTCCGTCTCCTCTCCTGGCCGGCTCCTCAGGCGCGCAGTTCCCACGGAGCTCCCTCCCTCCTCCAATCTCCCACGCTGATTGAATGCAGGGCTACGGGAAGATGGCCACCCGAAGCCCTGTACTGGAGACATAAATTGTCTCCAGAGCAGGGCTTCGGCGGCGGCCATCTTCCCGTAGCCCTGCTCTGCTCTGCCAGCCCCGCGGGGCTGCGGGAAAACAGTAACGTCACGCCGGCGTCACAGAGCCGCCGAGGCCCCTAAGTCCTTGAGGCCCCAAGCGGCCGCTTGGTTTGCTTGGTGCCTCGCGGCGCCCCTGCTACCATATTATTATTATTATTATTATGTATTTATATAGCACTGACATCTTCTGCAGCAATTTACAGAGTATATAGTCACGTCACTGACTGTCCTCAGATGGGCTCACAATCAGGGGCGTAACAATAGACCCTGCAAGGGATGCCTCCGCAGGGGGGCCCAGAGACTGACAAGCAACTAAGGGCATGTAGAGGAAACGTATTCTACTCTCATACCATTGTTATGTTAACTGCATGGATGTGTCCACTACACAGATAAGGAATCATATACACTTTGGAATTTGTACACTGTCCCTGCTCCCTAGGGTTCGTAAAAAAACATCTGTCTCACACTGCAGCAGTTCTGATGACTTCATGTACAACGTTACAAACAAAGGAGTCACAGTTGGAAAAAAAGTTGTAGAGTGTCCCTCAGAAGAGATTCCTAGATTCTTATCACACACACACAGGCTAGTGACCTTATGATGTCTAATTACTGGACAAAGTGGAATGGCACCCATATATATAGTAAAATTCAGTAAATTATTCAGGATACCCACTTTTCTGTTACATATTCAGCATTAGAAACACTTCCTGTATGTATATACTGCTGTATATTGATATGCAACCCCACCCTCCCAGTGATGTTTAGCGTGGGTTGTTTAGATATGTGAAAATTTCCTCCCAGAGCATTCTGGGAGAGCATGTATCTTTCTTGTACTGGCCCTGCCCCTGGAACACTCAGTTAACAAGCATTCCGCAGAGGTGCACCTGACAGGACCAAAGATGGACCTGTGACACATTTCAGAATATAATTTGGGGAGAGGAAAGATTTTAAAATGGGCAAAAACACTGACTTAATAATTTATTATTATTATTATTTATTTATATAGCGCCAATATATTCCGCAGCGCTTTACAAAGCACAGTAAGACAACACGGGAAACGTATAGGTACAACCAAAAAATGTACAGCAGAGTCTCAAGCAGCACAAATATTGCAACAAAAACAGTTCCTACAGTTCCTCTTTAACAAGTTCAAATTTTTGGTGTTTATCTGTTTTTGATTTTTTATAATGCCCTTTCCTGCTGTGACTGACCATTGTCATGTTATTGTGTTGATGGCTCTGTAGGACAGCGGAAGTTCTGGAAGCGTTCCTAGCCTTGGAGGCCGGACTTCTAGACAGCCTATCTGGGAAGAACAATTTATTACAATGGAGAAAAGCGAGAAGACAATCTACCCCGTGCCTTTACCCCGAGGTGAATGATTGCTGACAAATGTGTTAAGGCTCATACACACATCCAACTTAATGCACAACCAACCGCACAACATGACCAACCCCCCCACAACGAGTTGCTTACGTGGCAATTACGTACACACACGCCAACCAACGAAACAACCAACTCACCAAATACTATGCGTGTGAGCTAAATGACAAACTGCACAACATGTCTGCATTCAAAAACAGCAAAGTTGTTCAAAAGACTCGTACACACGTGCAAACCTGCATGATTGTTGGGCAGATTGATCCTCCGGTTGGATCGGGCAAACAACCTGTTATCAGGTGGTCTTCTGGCTGTTTGCCAGCTGTACACACGCCCAACTAAAGGTGGCCATACACTGGTCGATTTGCCATCAGATCGACCAACAGATAGAGCGGATCTAATCAGAGAGGGATCGTATGGCTGCCTTTACTGCAAACAGATTGTGAATCGATTTCAGCATGAAATCGATTCACCATCTGTGAAGCTGCCACCCCTCCCCCCCCCCCCCCCCCCCTGCATACATTACCTGCTCCAGCCGGCGCGAGTCCCCCGGTCTCCGATGTCTTCTTCTCCGCGCTCGGCTCCAGGGCTCCAGCTTCACTGTACTTCCTGCCGGGACAGGAAGTGAAGCCAGCCGGAGCCCAGCGGAGAAGAAGACAGCGGAGACCAGGGGACTCGTGCCAGCGGAGCAGGTAACGTATTCCCGTTAGCGTCGGTCGTCGGGCATTCGAACGCCGCTATCGACGCACCCCCGACCTGCCGGCACTCAAGCAAAGTCTTCTGCATGGACGGCTCGACGGGAACGATTGATTTCGGATGGAAATTGATCATTCTGTCAGCGTTTGCGCAACGATTTCACAACAGATTCGATCACAGTGATCGAATCTGCTGTATATCAGCGGGAAAATCGTTAGGTGTATGGGCCCCTTTAAGGTGCGTACACACGCACTTTTGTAACAAACGACGGGTCCGTCAGACCCTCCCAATAGTGCGTGTGTATGCACCTTTAACTTCCAACAGACAAGTTTGCAAAATAGTTGGACAGATTGTTGCTGAGGGCACTTTCACACTAGCTAATGCGTGCATGCAGCATAAATTGCGGAATGACGTCGGGAAATTATGGTTCAACGCTTATCAGCGGCGCTAGTTCTAATTCACCCAACGGGGAAAATCCTGCGCCGGACGAAATAAAAGCTCCCAGATGCGTTACAATGTAATGCTCTGGAACGCTTTGCCTAATGTGAACGGTAACATGATAGACTTTCAATAGACTTTCATGTTACCTTTCTAACTGCATCGCAGGAGCGGATCAGCTCCTAGTGTGAAAAAGCCCTAAGTGTGTTTGTGCCTTTAACCACTTGAGGATCGCAGTGTTGAACCCCCTAAAGACCAGGCCATTTCTCATTAAATTGGCCACTGCAGCTTTAAAGGGCAAGCTGCAGGGTCACACGACACAGCACAAATGTGATCCCCCCCCCCTTTTTCTCCCCACCAACAGAGCTCTCTGTTGGTGGGATCTGATCACCCCCCATATGTTTGTTTGTTTATTTTTTATTGTTTGTGTGTTTTTTTTTTTATAAAAAAAATGTTTTATTTTAATAAAAAAAAATTGTTTTTTTTATATAAAAAAGGTGTTTTTTTAACTATTGTAACCCCCCCCCCCTCCCTCCTCTGCCAGCCAATCCCCGTGATCAGCTGTCATAGGCTTCAGCCTATGACAGCCGATCACCTCTGTGCCTCAGGAGGGGACAGCCGTGTTACACGGCTGTCCCCAGTACAGCACTGCCTTAGATCGCAACTCTGTACGGGTAATTAGACGGCTGACTAAGACTGAAGGCGGAGCTCCGCTCCGCCTACCAACAGGAGATGTGCGAGCAGCCTGCGCGCAATCTCCTGCAAAACTGAGCCCCAGGACTTTACGTCGATTGGCGTTAGGCGGTCCTGGGGCTGCCGCCGCGGCCACGCCCATCGGCGTGATGCGGTCAGCTAGCAGTTAAACAAATAAAAAGAAATTAGCAGCACCAGGGTGTCACTAGACTTAATAGCGCCCCCCTACAAAAATGGTAGTATGGGGCCCCCTTGGTCCCCGAACCCCATGCGGGTCACGTGATCAGGAGGCGAAGAATGGCAGCAGAGAGTGCTCTGCTGTGAAGCGGGAAATAATTACAGACACTCCCACTACTCTGCATGGTGGGAGTGTGTGATTTGGTTGTACTTGCGGATGGGAAAAGAGAGGAGGAAGGGCCCCCAAACCCTCTGGGCCCCCCTGTGATGGCGGAGGTCGCAGGGGTGATTGTTTCGCCCATGAGAAGCACGCTGTGGGAAGTAGTAATGAATTAATTTTCACCACAAGCAGTGCAATACTGGAGCGACGAGAGGGAGGTATTCTTTGTGGGGCAGCATGATTGCTTCTTGTTTATTAATTCATTTTAAATCAGTTGCACAATGGAATCTTCTCTTCCCCTAAAATAAATGTTCCTTTAATGAATGACCACGTTGAAATTAAATGACAACATGACAAGTTCCAATCTACCGTTGGCAGGATTCTCTGCGCATGCGTCAGGAGCTGAAGTTACGAAGAGGAAGTCTTCATCCGCCTCCGAGAACAGACATGGTGAGGACCTGTCAGCGGTGAAATAATCCTCTGCCGTCGTAAACTCAGCGCCAAAAACTAGAAAAACGACCTTGTTCATAAGCTGTAATGAATGTGATGAAGGAAGCACCCACCATACCTTTAAAACTCCCTTTATTAATTAGCTGGGAAATACGATACAGTGGGTGTGACAGAATGAACCCTGACAGCTGTTCTGCAAGTTTTGTTGCTTTGTCAGAGGCTATACACTGACGAAGCGACAAAGCTCGCGAAACAGCTGTCAGTCTACATTCTGTCACCGCCACTGTTGACCACTGTATCGTATTGCCCAGCTGACCAATAAAGGGAGTTTGAATGTTACGGTACCTCTGTCATCTCCTTCAGTACACATTACTGGATTTTACCGTACTTTTCAAGGTGTTTTTATTGCAAAATGAAAACAATAGAGTAACATTACAGTTTAAAGTGGACCTGAACTCTTGCATAGGACAGAAGGAAAACATATAGAAATGCACCCTGTATGTGTTTAGAAAGTTCATCTTGTCTTATTCCCACTTATAAGTGGCTAAGCAGAAGTTGTAATTTGAACCCTCCGCTGTGTCAGCTGTCTGCCATGGCAGATAGCTAATTGGTGAACACAGGATGTCTGCTTCCATGAAAGCAGGAAGAAGACACATTGCAGATGTATTGCAGGATCTGTATCAACTGTAACCAAGAAATGTTTTTCTTTAACCACTTCAGCCTACAGCTTCGAAAATCTTATGCATCCGAGCAATGTTCACCTCCCATTCATTCGCCAATAACTTTATCGCTACTTATCACAATGAATTGATCTATATCTTGTTTTTCCGCCACCAATTAGGCTTTCTTTGGGGGGTACATTTTGCTAAGAGCCACTTTACTGTAAATGCATTTTAACAGGAAGATTAAGATAGAAATGGAAAAAATTTATTATTTCTCAGTTTTTGGCCATTATAGCTTAAAATTAATACATGCTACAGTAATTAAAACCCATGCGATTTATGTGCCCATTTGTCCCGCTTATCACACCATTTAAATTACGTCCCTATCACAATTTATGGCGCCGATATTTTATTTAGAAATAAAGGTGCATTTTTTCAATTTGCGTCCATCACTATTTACAAGCTTATAATTTTAAAAAATGTAATAAGATACTCTCTTGACATGTATATTTAAAAAGTTCAGACCCTTAGGTAACTATTTATGTAGTTTTTTTTTTTTTAATTGTAATTTTTTTTATTTTTTTTTAATAAAAAAATGTATTTGGGTAATTTTAGTTTGGGAGGTAAATAGCTCATTTTAGATGTAATATAATGTGTTTATTTATTTAATAAATGTATGTGGGTGCAGTTTACTATTTGGCCACAAGAAGGCCACATTCAAAAAAGTCCTGGATGCGAACGATTGCGCATCGAGGAAGGACAAAGAGGCTGGGGAAGCTCTGTATGGGCAGAAATACCGCGCTCTCTGATGAGAAAGCGTCGGTATTTCTGACGGGGACTTAGATCGGTGAATGGGAATTATATTCCCTTTCACTGATCGGGGGGGCAACGGGAGGCAGCGGGAGCGCGTGCGGGCGCGCGCCCGATATGGCTGCAGCAGCAGTGCCTATCTGGACGGATATATCCGTCCAGATAAGGCGAAGTGGTTAAAAGACATCCGAGGTGAAAATAAAGTGATGAGTAATTGTAATGATTGTAATTTTCCTCCTTCTCCTAAAAATGACTTTTTTTTAGATATCTCACAGTTTTATTTTATATTTAAATCTAGTTTCATTGTCTCTGTTCAATGACACCTTTATTGCAGTATGGCAGAGCTTAAATCTATTAACTATTAACTCATTTTATCTATTTCCTGCTCTCAGAAGCCATTTACTGACAGGAAAGTGTTTTATGGCTGTAATTACTTATCAGTGAGGCTTAAGGTCCGTACACACGCCGGACTGCAGGCAACGACAGGTCCGTCGTCACCTCCCGCTGGGCGGGCGTTCCAGCGCCAGTCCGGCGTGTGTACAGTCTGTCTGCAGACTGATACGGCTGTTTCTGAGCGATCCGCCCGGCAGATCGCTCAGAAACAGCCGTATCAGTCCGCCGACAGACTGTACACACGCCGGACTGTCTGCTGAAAACCCGCCCGGCGGGAGGTGACGACGGACCTGTCGTTGCCTGCAGTCCGGCGTGTGTACGGACCTTTATGCTATAGTCCGACCCGGTCAGAAACTGTTACTTGCATGCCTGATGTTTAACTCTTTCAGGCAGAGAAAGAAAAAAAGGAACACAGCCTAGTTATTTGTGTGCTAGGCACTGTACATACATGTCTATCGCATCATGTCACATGTCACCTCGGGTGTCCTTTAAAGCTTATTATGCTTTTGCTTATCTTTTAGAGCAAGAAGGAAGTTCTGAGTTCAGGTCCACTTTAAAGTGAAATTTTACATACTTCGCCTTACAGGTTTCACATTTCAGTGAAAACGGAACAGTATAAAACCTCAGTATAAAAGAAGCAAATACCGGTGCAATCACAGCAATCTGATAACAGGATATAACGATACAAGTACAGAAAAAAAATGTTTCTGGATCATGTCAAAGATGTAAACAATTGGGCGATTCTCGTATAACTACGAGCGCACGGCACCATTACCCTCCCCGCCTGCTGCTCTAATCCCTGCAAGCCTCGGGTGCCAAACTTTTGTCTTTACTCCATGAATTATTTGTAAATAAACTGTAGGAATCTACGAGAGATTAGATTATACATAATATATATATACTGTATGTACCGGTTTGAACCAAAGACGAAGCACCCTCATGTATTTTACCAAATATATCAGTGGGAACATTAGAGAAAACACCTACCCTGCTCTTTGTTTCATTCTTCACTGCTCAGCCTGCTTCTAATCAGCCCTGATAAAATCCCCGACTGCGCATTCAGTCTGACTTTGCTAAGGAATCATTATAGCAGAGCCAGAAGGGGGCAGGCTTGGGCATGAAAAGACATCAGAGAAGACAGACTCAGCTATAATGATTTCTGAGCAAAGCAAGACTGAATGCTCAGTCAGGGATTTTATCAGGGCTGATAACAAGCAGGCTGAGCAGTGAAGGATGAAACAGAGAGCAGGTTAGGTGTTTTCTCTAATGTTCCCACTGATATATATGGTAAAATACATGGGGGTACTTCGTCTCTGGTTCACTTTAACCAGTACACTATCCAGCCACTTACCTAAGGAGAGGGAAGGCTCAGGTTCCTATAGAGCTTTCCCGCTCCTCTCCTGGTCCCCTTGTTCCATCACTGGCTCGCCCGGTAGCAGTATTCAACCGCTCTCTGCCACCACAGGAGGCTTTGGAAGTCTTCGGGAGCTCGGTTGCTCCCAAAGACGGGTGGCTTCCCACTGTGCCTGTGCGAGCGCCCTCTCTCAGCCACTCATGCAGGCGCAGTACAGAGCCGTCCGTTTTCAGGAGCACTCGGGCTCCCGAAGACTTCCGACGCCTCCTGCAGAGGGGGATTCAAACGGGAGTAGCGTCGCTGGAACCTGGGTACCGTGAGAATATCCAAAAGGCTCTATCGGACCCAGAGCCATCCCTCTCCTCAGGTATCTGTTTGGTTTTTGTTTTTTCTGTTTCCCATTCACTTTATTCCTTTTCCAGCTTGCTGAAACACTTGGAATATACAGAGATGATTGGATAATGAGGTTTTATTTTTCTTAGAGTGAAGTGTAGATATATATGTATATTAGGCTAAGTGCCTCAACCTTCAAGCAAGAAGAAGAAGTAGCGCCCTGCCCCCAGGGGCGGTCCTACACTTGCCACCGAGCTGGAGAGGTAAGCGGGCAGGAAGGGGGTATTGGGCACAGCGGCGGGGAGGTCTGCGCTCCCCCTCTAGCTTAAGTTCAGCAGCAGCCGCCGCTATTAGTAAGAGGCAGTGGGCGGGGATGACTCACCTCTTCCGCGTTCCAGCGTGCGTTCTACTGTCATCACTTCCTGCAATGCCGTCCACTTACAATACAGTGGGCGGCATTGCAGGAAGTAACGACAGTGGAACGCATGCTGGAACGCGGAAGAGGTGAGTCATCCCCACCCGCTGCCTCTTACTAATAGCTGCAACGGCTGCTGCAGAGCTTGAGCTGGAGGGGGAGTGCAGATGGGGGATCCAGGTGAGGGAGGGGGGGGTCCGACCCCCCTCCCCGCCGCTGTGCCCAATACCCCCTTCCTGCACGCTACCCTCTCATGTGGCATATGCTACGCCGCAGGTCCGCTAGTATATATATAGAAAGCTAAACACTTATTTGTTTCCCTGCACAGGGGTTCAACAGTTCAAGGTCTGCAGACACAAAGCCTCCCACGGCACAGTGGTCCTCTGGTTTAGGAGCATCAGACTCCAAATCACAGAAGATGAACAGTTCAAGAACAGTAGACTCAAGAAGTCGAGACTCCTCACCGCAAAGAGCAGTCACTTTAAGAAGCACGGGTGCTACAAATATGAAGAGCCGTGACCCCTCACCTCATCGGACCACTGGTTCAAGAGCACAGAGCAGCTTTACCCATAACCCACCACCACACCAGTCTAGTAGTTCAAAAGGAAAGGGTACCACGAGTCGTGACTCCTCACCACCATGGGCCAGCAGTTCAAGGGCATTGGGCACTAGGAGCCGCGACCCATCACCACATCGATCCAACGCTCGAAGTGCAAGAAGCTCCATGAGCCGCGACCCATCACCCCACCGGTCAAGGACAATGGGCGCCGTGAGTCGGGATTCCTCTCCTCACCGTTCCAGCAGTTCAAGAGCAAAGAGTTCAATGAGTCGTGACCCCTCACCTCACCGGTCCAGCAGCTCAAAAACATGGGGCACCATAATAAACCATGACTCTTCATCACATAGGTCTAGCACATCCAGGGCATGGGGAGCAATGAGCCGAGACCCATCACCCCAACGGCCTAGCAGCTCAAGGTCAGCCAGTGTCATAAGCCGTGAGCCATCACCACACAGGACCAACACTTCAAGACCACTAGGCACCATGAGCCAAGACCCATCTCCACACCGATCCAGCACATCAAGACCACTAGGCACCATAAGCCCAGATTCATCTCCACACCGATCCAGCACTTCAAGAGCACTAGGCACCATGAGCAGAGACCCATCTCCACACCGATCCAGCACCTCAAGAGCACTAGGCACCATGAGCAGAGACCCATCTCCACACCGATCCAGCACCTCAAGAGCACTAGGCACCATGAGCAGAGACCCATCTCCACACCGATCCAACGCTTCAAGAGCACTAGGCACCATGAGCAGAGACCCATCTCCACACCGATCCAGCACTTCAAGAGCACTAGGCACCATAAGCAGAGACCCATCTCCACACCGGTCCAACACTTCAAGACCACTAGGCACCATGAGCCGAGACCCTTCACCACACAGGACCAACACTTCAAGACCACTAGGCACCATGAGCCGAGACCCTTCACCACACAGGACCAACACTTCAAGACCACTAGGCACCATGAGCCGAGACCCTTCACCACACCGATCCAGCACTTCAAGACCACTAGGTGCCATGAGCCGTGACACATCACCCCACCGGCCTAGCAGCTCAAGATCAGCAGGTGCCATGAGCCGAGACCCATCTCCACACAGGTCCAGCACTACAAGAGCTCTAGGTTCCGTAAGCCGTGACCCATCACCCCACCGGGCTGGTAGTTCAAGATCAGCAGGCACAAGGAGTAGGGACTCTTCACCACATCGTCTAAGGAGTCAGGTGAGAAGATCTGTAGAAGGATCTGTTGGGGTGCTTTCACTCATGGTAGATTGAAGCTCCGCTTATCGTACTGGGCGGAAAAAAATTGATATCCATGACAGAAAAACAACTTTATTAAATTCAGTCTGTGTGTGTTTAACAGGGACGTGCAACAACTTCAGAGCCAGAGTGGATTAACCGGGATAGAATATTACGACCAACTGGATCCTATGAAAAGGTTGCGTATATATGTGGTGGTGTCCTAGTTTTTGCTAAATTACAATTGGCTTATTTAATTCATATACTGTATCTTACCGTTAGATTTATACAGAAAAATATACAGTACTTTGCGATTTCCAATTATTTATCTATCTGTTTTATAAAAGAGTGGGGATGGTCACTGGAATGCTAAGAATTGTGAGTTGATGCAAATTTTATGGAAACGTATGCACCTTGAAAATGCTGAGCTTCTAGTCAGCTGAGGTGGTCCAGAGTTAGAGGTACTGTCTCTGCCTGTGTAGCATGAAGGCGTGAGTTCAACTTTGGGGTCAGAAAAAAAGTAATTAAAGTGGTCCAGTGTTAATGCTTCTGCCTGTGAAGCATGAGGTCATGCATTTGACTCCTAGGTCAGGTTAAAAAAGTGTCAGCTTTTGTATTTGATCTGTCATTTCCAAGCTGCTTTTGGAAATGGACCTGAGCATCAACTGTCAATCTCTGCCCACCTCAAAACACAAGACTCATGAGACTTTACACCTAAGGTCACGTAAGGGGTGGGGCTATAGACTGTTCCTCTATCTGATTGTGTTGAATTTTTATCATATTGATTAATTGAATACATCCTAAGTATATTGATCATATTGATTGTAGTACACATATAACATCAGAGCGCTGTATAATTGGGGTTAAATGTTCCTCTATAAGTCTACAGGCTTACACACATGCAACTTTTCCACATGACCAACCCGACAACTTGACTGACCCCATGACAAACCGCCTGAACGACCAAGTCATTTGCATACTGTGCACACAAGCGAATGACGGACTGCACAACATGGCCGCAGTCAAAACCAGTACAATTTATTCAAACAACTTGTACACATTTGGCCAACTGCACGATATCAACCTAACAGTTGTGTGAGTCGATCCAATCCGGCAAACTGCCAGTTGTTCGTCTGGTCGTTTGTCACACGCCCAACTTCATTCAACAGACCTAGTTTGGATGATAGCTGGATGGAAAAGTTGCACGTGTGTATAAGCCTTCAAGCAGCCTTCAAGCAGGTTGAATTGTAGTCAAAGAGCAGCAGTAGCAGTAGCTCACATGCCATTTACATTGCTGCAAGGAGGAAATGAAACACTTGTGACCTTCATGCCAAGGCTATGGCTGCGCCTAAATGCTCAGTATAACAGTATCTCTTTTAATTCAATTAACCGGAGTAATTTAGGGCGAAAACTGGACAATACGTGAAGATTTGAAATCATGCTGAATGAGCACAGTCATACTGTGGGGAGAGCATACACAATGAGTCAGCACAAATAATATCCTGAATAGGATTTGCACCCGTGACTCTAGAGCAGGCATGAGCAAACTTGGCCCTACAGCTGTTGAGGAACTACAAGTCCCAGAATGCATTGCAGGTGTCTGACAGCCACAGTCAAGACTCATAAAGGCAAATGCATTGTGGGATTTGTAGTTCCTTAACAGCTGGAGGGCCAAGTTTGCCCATGCCTGATCTAGAGAGACAAGGCAGGGTGTGCTTGACTACTTAGCTAACCCACTGAGGCTTTCACACCGTAACAGTTGACAGCCTGGTGTATGTTGGCTATATAGGGCTGCCACAACACAATTGGCTCACAATTCACTAATATTAAAAGACAACTGAAGCAAGAGGGATATGGAGGCTGACATATTTACTTCCTGTTAAAGGACAACTGAAGCGAGGGGGATATGGAGGCTGCCATATTTACTTCCTGTTAAAGGGCAACTGAAGCGAGGGGGATATGGAGGCTGCCATATTTACTTCCTGTTAAAGGACAACTGAAGCGAGGGGGATATGGAGGCTGCCATATTTACTTCCTGTTAAAGAACAACTGAAGCGAGGGCGATATGGAGGCTGCCATATTTACTTCCTGTTAAAGGACAACTGAAGCGAGAGGGATATAGAGGCTGCCATATTTACTTCCTGTTAAAGGATAACTGAAGCGAGGGGAATATGGAGGCTGCCATATTTACTTCCTGTTAAAGGACAACTGAAGCGAGGGGGATATGGAGGCTGCCATATTTACTTCCTGTTAAAGGACAACTGAAGCGAGGGGGATATGGAGGCTGCCATATTTACTTCCTGTTAAAGGACAACTGAAGCGAGGGGGATATGGAGGCTGCCATATTTACTTCCTGTTAAAGGACAACTGAAGCGAGGAGGATATGGAGGCTGCCATATTTACTTCCTGTTAAAAGACAACTGAAGCGGGAGGGATATGGAGGCTGCCATATTTACTTCCTGTTAAAGGATAACTGAAGCGAGGGGGATATGGAGGCTGCCATATTTACTTCCTGTTAAAGGACAACTGAAGCGAGGGGGATATGGAGGCTGCCATATTTACTTCCTTTCAAAAAATGCACATTGCCTGGCTATCCTGCTGATCCTCTGCCTTTATCCTCCTCTGATCCGCTGCACTCAGGCCAGAGTCACACTTATTTGAATCGCATGTGTTTTAAAAAACGCATGAGAAAATTGACATAATGATAGTCTATGGGCTCTACAAAAAACGCGTTGGTTTTCGTCTTTTTCAATTTGTTTTTACATGCGTTTTTAAAATGCTCAACAAGTTAATTCTTCCTGCATACTGTATGCAGAACGCATGCGTTCTTCATGCAATGCTTATGTTTGTTACTCGATCACGCAACAATGGCTGAACAGATTTGAATGAAGTTTGGCACACACATAGTACATTACCTGGAATAACATCTAGGATACTTTTTATCCCCATTACCAAAAAGTGGGAGGAGACAAATACAAATTTCACTGAGCAAATGTAAACTGCAGACATTCTTACACTGTTAATGGCAGGGTTCTCACACTTTGCGCAGTTGGTCACTGGGTGACTGGGATTAATATTCAGAAAAGTGGGTGGAGCCTACAAAAGCCAATCAAAATTCACCTATTGATTTTCAAGGGGAATATTTCATTGCTGTCATTCTTGCACTGTTAATGGCACAAGCCTCAAACCTGGTACAGTTGGTTATTGGGTGACTGGGTTTCAAATTCAGAAAAGGGGGTGGAGCCACAAACAGCCAATCAGATTTGTTTAATTTCAAGGCAAATTATTGATGCCAAAGACCGCAAAGCTCACAAACTAGATCATTGAGAAATTAAGTTATTGGGCTCGATTCACAAAGCGGTGCTAACCCAGTTAGCACGCCTAAAAGACTTTAGGCGTGATAACCATTGCACCACACTGGTGAAAAGCCAGTTCAGGCGTGATAAGTTTAGGCATGATAAGTTTAGGCGTGATAAGTTTAGATAAGTTTAGATCGCGCGCAAAGTCCCGTGCGCAAAGCAGCGCCATTAAACTCTATGCGAAGTGCACCAGACTTTGCTAGCGCAAAACTTTTGATCAGCTGTGCACTGCGGTGCTAACCCAGTTGGTGCTTAAACTTATCATGCCTAAACTTATCACGCCTAAACTTATCACACCTAAACTTATCATGCCTAAACTTATCACGCCTAAACTTATCATGCCTAAACTTATCACACCTAAACTTATCATGCCTAAACTTATCACACCTAAACTTATCATGCCTAAACTTATCACGCCTAAACTTATCATGCCTAAACTTATCACGCCTAAACTTCTCACACCTAAACTTATCATGCCTAAACTTACCACACCTAAACTTACCACACCTAAACTTATCACACCTAAACTTACCACACCTAAACTTATCACACCTAAACTTATCACACCTAAACTTATCACACCTAAACTGAGTTTAGGCGTGATAAAGGGCTTTTCATCAGAGTGCTAACTGTTAGCACCGCTTTGTGAATCAAGCCTATTGTGTGTTAAGGGTAGAAAAAGTGGGTAGAGCCAAATACATACCCGGGCAACGCCGAGTCATCAGCTAGTTATAAATATTGCTTAAAAATGCAAACAGAAATGCATTAAAAAATGCACATAGAAAAACGTAAACACAGGAAAAAAACGCCAATAGCAGAAAACTGATGGTTTTCTGCATGGGCAAATGTGACCTTAGCCTTACGCCCCGTTTCCATGACAGCCGAATCCCGGAAGCCGTACCATGGATTCATGGCCACTTGCACGAAAACTGACAGCAATACCGGCCCAATCATTATGTCAAGCGATTCAAACAGCGGCTGCATTATCCCCTATGGCAGAGTTTTCCCGCACAATTTGCCTGTCGGGAAACTCTGTGGATTAGGCCCGATTTCCACGCTAGTGGAAACGGGCACTAATACTTTTAGCCATAGACCCTGAACAAGCAGGCAGATCAGGTGCTCTGACTGAGGTATGACTGGATTAGCTGCATGCTTGTTTCTGGTGTGTGATTCAGACACTACTGCAGCCAAAGAGATCAGCAGGACTGCCAGGCAACTGGTATTGCTTAATATGTAATAAACATGGAAGCCTCGCTTTAGCGTCGCATTAAGTAGCCATGAGAAAAGTTTTGTGTTAACCCCTAGGCCTTGTTCACATTATAAATCACCAATGCTATCGCAAGCGCTGAGCGATTTATAGAGCGCTTTTCAAGGCCTAGGGAAGCGATTTATAGAGGGCTTTTCAAAACGCTTTTCCCTGCACTTTGCGTTTAGAAAAGCGATTTTGTAAGCGCTTTTGTAAGTGCTGTTGCTGAGTGATGACGATTTTCACTTCCTGACTTCAGTCCCGGACCCGGAAATGAATTAATACAATGTATTTATTTTTAAAGGGAACCAGAGGCCCCCCAAAAAAGCTTTTATACATACCTGGGGCTTCCTCCAGCCCCATACGCACGGATCGCTCCCACACCGCCGTCCTCTGCTGCCTGGATCCGCCAGTACCGGGTCCCGTCATGGCCGCCAGTCGGCCGGCAGACGCGGCCAATTGTCCGCATCACACGGGGCTCCCTCCATGTATGTACGCATGTGGCTGCCTACTGCCCAGCCTCACATGTACATACATGGAGGGAGCCCCTGTGATGCGGACAATTGGCCGCGTCCGCCGGAAGTGACGGGACCCGGTACCGCCGATCCAGGAAGCGGAGGATGGCGGCATGGGAGCGATCCGTGCGTATGGGGCTGGAAGAAGAACCAGGTATGTATAAAAGATTTTTCTTTTTTTTCTTTTTTTCTCGTTCCTCTCTGGTTCCCTTTAAAAGCACTTGCGATTCAAAGCGCTTTTTCAAGCTCTTGTACCTTCTATTGAACCAAAACACTCAGAAAATGGTACATGTAGCGCATTTTTGATTTTAATCAAATCTAAATGCTCACATGTGAACACGGTCATAGGAAATCATTGCACAAGCGCTTTCAGAGCGATTTCTAAAATCGCCAGCACTTTACACAAATCAAACGCTCATAGCATAAACAGGCCCTGAGACTGTGTCTCCGGATCCATATGCCACTGATGTCTAAAGAGCTTTTTCGTACAAAACTACTCCCAACTGCCACAGATGTTTATAGGCGTTTCCCCAGATTCCCCAGACGTCTAAAGGGCGCTTAGTACAAAGTTTTGGCTCAGTTTTAACTTTATGCTTGCTTTGAAATATGGAAATAATTATAAGTTGATGCTGAATTATGAAAATGTTACTGTAAATCTTTGCAGCTTTCACAGCAAGAAATGCTTAGTCCATTTGGCTACATACACAATGGTGTGTTGCCAGGGCCATGCAGAGAATCCTCAAGGGGGTGGTGCTCAAATTTGAAAAAGGGGCCCTAATCAATCAATCAATCAGTCGTGCTAAATTGTGTATGTAATACCTCCTCACCAGAACTCAGTATGAGGCCAGAAACCCACTAGGAGTGATTTTCTGAGGGTTTCGCGATTTGGAAACTCTTGCTAATGTAATGCTATGGGTGTGATCCCACTTGAGCGATTTGATTTTATAAAAATCCCCTGTAGCATTGCATTAGGAAGAGCTTTTTCAAATCGCTAGCGCTCCTAGTGGGTTTCTAGCCTAGGCAGTCTTAGCCCCCCCTCCCTTCCTTTATAGCAGTATCAGGCAGACTTTGGGCCTGATTCACAAAGCGGTGCTAACAGTTAGCACGCTGGTGAAAAGCCCTTTATCACGCCTAAACTCAGTTTAGGCGTGATAAGTTTAGGTGTGATAAGTTTAGGCATGATAAGTTTAGGTGTGATAAGTTTAGGCATGATAAGTTTAAGCACCAACTGTGTTAGCACCGCAGTGCACAGCTGATCAAAAGTTTTGCGCTAGCAAAGTCTGGAGCACTTTGCATAGAGTTTAATGGCACTGCTTTGCGTGCGGGACTTTGCGCGCTATCTACACTAATCTAAACTTAGCATGCCTAAACTTATCACACCTAAACTTATCACACCTAAACTTATCACGCCTAAACTGGCTTTTCACCAGCGTGGTGCAATGGTTATCACGCCTAAAGTCTCTAACTGGGTTAGCACCGCTTTGTGAATCGAGCCCTTTGTGTCTCCTTCCAACTGTAACGCTTGGTGGTGTATTCTCCACAGTCAGCATGCAACGCATGAGCTGGCGTGGAGGAGGTACACACACTAGCACAAGGAAACAGGCTATCCCTAGTATAGTGGAGGGGAGGACTGACTCCAATAGGAGATTGTGGCGCACAGAGCCGGTGCAGATCTGACAGCCACAAACAATGCTTTCGTTATAACGTCTCAGCGCAAAGTAGCGCTGAGCGCATAAACCAGAACTGAGGAGATCAGGACAGGTAGACAGAATGAACGCTTGCTAGCTAGCGGCTACTTAGCGACTGCAAGCGTCCAAAACCAGACAGACTGGAATGAGGCAGCCAATGCGATGCGGCGATGGCGTGCCTCACAAAGACAGGACAGGATAGTCAGAAAATAGCAGGATTAAGATAGATGAACGTAACACAGATAAATATACAATAAGTATGTTTTCCTAGCGTATTACAATTACAGCTATCTATGAAACTATTTGTAACGTCTGACTAACATATGTATATATCGGCAATGAACCGATATATGACATAAGCAGGAACGCTGACTAGGACTGGAGTAATACAGGGAACAGGACTCAGAAGGATTCGCTATCTCTTCGCAGAGATAAACGCAATCCACAAACGGTAACATAACAGGATTCAGAAGGATTCGTTATCTCTTCGCAGAGATGAACGCAATCCACAAACAGTAACAGAACAGGATTCAGAAGGATTCGTTATCTCTTCGCAGAGATGAACGCAATCCACAAACGGTAACAGGACAGGATTCAGAAGGATTCGTTATCTCCTCGCAGAGATGAACGCAATCCACAAACAGGAACAGGATAACTAGCTCAGCACGGGTGGTCACGGTACGCGCAACCTACCAAAACGTGCTGGAAAGCTGACTAACTGCACACAGGATATAAACAGTTCGTGTACGTATACATCAGCGACACTAATGTATCAACATAACACAAATACAAGGAAAATAATAAACGTGCTGGTATGCATATATATTGGCAATGAACCAATATATGATGCAAAGACCAGCAAAGTATCTTTATAACAAGAAACACGATCGGGGGCTAAAGCGACAGCAAGACTGGCTTACACTGAAGCTATGAAAACCCAAGGAAACCCTGCAGGAAGCAGATCTTTATACTGAGGTCATCCAATGGGAGCAGACATGCAGATTCCCACACAGGTGAATGATAATCAGTCACAAGCTGACAGCAGGGAAAGACAGACAAAGCTATGAAGCTTGCATGGAAATAGATCAGAACGGCCTGAGCTGCAGCACTACTACTTCCAGCAATAGCTGCTGCAGCAGCGATCATTACAGTACCCCCGCCTTTAAAAGCGGATTCCAGACGCTTTTCAAAACTGAAATTCCCAACAAAACAGTCTGACTGATAATTCATGATGACCAGGACAGCCCGGCAAGACCGAATTCCAGAATCAGTCCCCACAAGACTGGACCCATCAGAACCAGAACCTACAGAACCATGCCCATCAGTACTACAAGCCCCAGTGTGACACCCATCAGAACCATGATTTCCAGAAGAAAGCCCTCCGAAACTCCCTGAGCGATACCCACCGCCTTCCAGGAACCGTTCAGAAACGCCAAAGCCTTTGCAATGCCCACCGGTACTGTCTTTACCAACACAAAACCCACTGTTGAACCAGTCCAAGGCACCAGGACAAGTTTTCTCAGAGACCTCCCAGAACACCTTGAAGCTCCAAAGAGATCCCCATAGGTCAGAATGCCCCTTAGGCTCACATGGAGAACCATCAAGAACCCCTATGGAACCTAGGGCAATTCCCGAGTCAGGGCCACAAGGACAAACATCAATATCAGGGTTTTCATGGACCAGAACCATCTCTGGGCATGCAGGCAGACTGGCAATATCAGAACGTGTTCCCACTAAGGAAGCATCAGAGCACGCTAACACCTTAGACACACTTGGGCATTCTGGCACACAAAGAACATCTGGGCACACCGGCACAAGAGAAACCTCTGGGCATGTCAAGGAACTGTGAGCCTCAGGGTCAGCCAAGACAGGACCAAAACCAGGACTGGCCAAAAAAAAATCATCATGACTAAACTTCGCAACTACTGGACTTTTACACGAGAATGCTGGATCAGACTTAGATGTCGCTGATTCCAGCAAAGTCAGTAACAAATCAGATTCAGGGGCACTAACAAGACAGGACAAATCTTCTGATGTATGCACTGAACAAGACAGGGACTCCACAACTACCTCTGGACTGGACAGAGACTCATTTAATACACTGGATTGGAGCTCATGAGGCGCTGCAGAACAAGTCAGTATTGCAGCAGCCCCCACTGGACTAGGCAAAACTGAGGAATTCCCTGGACAGGAAGGGGACTCTGGAACCTCTGCCACAGCGGCCAGAGAACCAGAATCTTTCAGGATACAGGGCTGGGTTTCAGGAACAATCATCAGACCGGACTGAAATTCTGAGATTTCTATTATTTTGACCAGAGAATCAGAATTATCCATGTTACAGGGCAAGACTTCTGAAACATTCAGAGGACAGGGCTGGAGTTCCTCGGCTGTTACAACACTGGAGAGGGACTCAACAACATTGGTTAAATCAGACTGTGTACAGGACAAGGTATCTGACACACTTGCTGACGAGGACAATATTTCAATGGCTTCTGCTTTGCTGGGCAGAAATTCATCAAGTTTTATTAGAGCCGACTGTAATTCCAAAACAGCTGCTAGACAAGTGAATATTACTGCAACACCAACTGAGGTAAGCAGTGCTTCAGCCTCCTCTGCTAGAGGGTTTAAAGTATCCAAAGTACTGGGTGAAGCATAAGACTCTGCGACCACAGCTTCACTGGACAGGATCACTGAACAGTCCATATTGCAGGGCAAAACCATGGAAGCACCTGCTGGACAGCATAATGATTCTGTGACCTGAGTTTAATTGGAGAGATCTACTGCACAATTCATGGTACAGGGCAAATTTATTGGAAAATTTTCTGAACAAGGTAATAATTCTGCGATTTCAGGTTCACATAGCAGATGCTCTGAGCTATTCACGAAACTAGAGCGAGGTGTAGAAACAGGAAGATCAAGACACAATGTTTGCGCATCTGAATCACCATTCATTTGTAAAATTGGAAAATTCAGATGCTGGGGTTCTGAGTTTACTAGACAGGATTGCTGGGACTCGGAAACTGATGTAGTGCATCTATTGGCATCTGCTGGATCAGACAGGAGTTGAACTTTATTAACACAGGTAATTTCTGCAGAAGTGTTTGCAGAGACAGGCAAGATTTTTCTGGTGTCTGTTTCACTAAACAAAGAGTCATGAGTACTGGCTAGGCTGGACTCGGAAGTCAGCAGGACCTCTGGATTCTCTGCTGAGAAATTTGCGCAGGGCAAGGTTAAGAATGTATCAGTGGCTTCTGTTTTACTGGGAAGTAACACTGAGTTATCCATGGTACAGGGTGGAATTGCAGGAACTTCAATTTCACACAAAAAGAGCTCCGAATCACCTGCTGAATCAGCCAAAGGTGCTGAAGCAGGCGGGTCAGAACGCCAAATTTGCGAATTCGGAGTCACATAAAAATCATCCAAAATCAGTTCCCACACATCAATCAAGGGAGCCACACAGTCATACCTACACACACCAGCCTCTATTAGGTTATAGGCTGACTTAATGCATGCGTTCAATACCATTTCACTTTTTGCACTGTAAAATTGACAAAATGAACTTGAATCATTCCTCCATTCACAGACCAGGGCTTCCATCTCTCCCCTCTCAAATGGAGGATCCCATGCATACTTAACAGCGAAACATTTAGGCTGATCACAGTCTGCAGATATGATTGTGGCAGGCACATGTATAGGGTTAATTAGCAGGTGATTGGCAGATTCCTTATTCTTAAGAATCTCCAATACCTGTAGCAAGTGTTGAACTGTAGTGTATGCAAACCTCCCTTGGTTCACAAATAAGTTGATTTGTTCAATACTCTGTAATATCTCATCATAATTATACTCAGATAATTCTTTTAAACAAAAATCTTTATTTTCCCTAGCCAGGGAGGAAAGTTCATTAGTAGTTTCATAAGTCCATTTAACTCCCCTGAAAGACAATTGCATTTCATTATCTGTTAATGGCAGAATCTCATTATAGGTCTCAGTCGCTAAGGATAACGATTCTGCAGATTGGACACGTTTCTTAGAACGTTTGCGTTTTGCCTTTGACCTTGCGGTTTTTGGTGATTTATTCAAAGCTGCAGGAAAATTATCAGTAACACTTTCTGCTTGCTGCTCATTCTTGCAAGCAATTGAAGGAGCAGCTGATTGGCCTGCTGCCAGGAGTTCATTAAGAGGAAAAGGCAATGGATCTATGCGCAACCAGTTATGGATCACAAACGCTAGAAATTCCAGCGGTCTATCTTTCAAATCGGAATGATTGAGAACATCAAATGCCCACTGGAATAATTCCCCTTTAAACAAAATATAACTTAGTTGGAGTGCCCAGGTTGAAACAGGAGTCGCTTTGAGATCAGGATTGGTCAGGAACCTGGCACATTCAGAGAAAAACTCATTTTCTGTTTCAGAGCTAAGTTCTTCAAATTTCTTAAAGGAACAGGAACCATAATTAACAGTGTCATACTTTCTGGGAATCCCCCCCACAATGGGGATTGGTAAGGGGGTTTTCATAATGTAACGCTTGGTGGTGTATTCTCCACAGTCAGCATGCAACGCATGAGCTGGCGTGGAGGAGGTACACACACTAGCACAAGGAAACAGGCTATCCCTAGTATAGTGGAGGGGAGGACTGACTCCAATAGGAGATTGTGGCGCACAGAGCCGGTGCAGATCTGACAGCCACAAACAATGCTTTCGTTATAACGTCTCAGCGCAAAGTAGCGCTGAGCGCATAAACCAGAACTGAGGAGATCAGGACAGGTAGACAGAATGAACGCTTGCTAGCTAGCGGCTACTTAGCGACTGCAAGCGTCCAAAACCAGACAGACTGGAATGAGGCAGCCAATGCGATGCGGCGATGGCGTGCCTCACAAAGACAGGACAGGATAGTCAGAAAATAGCAGGATTAAGATAGATGAACGTAACACAGATAAATATACAATAAGTATGTGTTCCTAGCGTATTACAATTACAGCTATCAATGAAACTATTTGTAACGTCTGACTAACATATGTATATATCGGCAATGAACCGATATATGACATAAGCAGGAACGCTGACTAGGACTGGAGTAATACAGGGAACAGGACTCAGAAGGATTCGCTATCTCTTCGCAGAGATAAACGCAATCCACAAACGGTAACAGAACAGGATTCAGAAGGATTCGTTATCTCTTCGCAGAGATGAACGCAATCCACAAACAGTAACAGAACAGGATTCAGAAGGATTCGTTATCTCTTCGCAGAGATGAACGCAATCCACAAACGGTAACAGGACAGGATTCAGAAGGATTCGTTATCTCCTCGCAGAGATGAACGCAATCCACAAACAGTAACAGGAGCAGGGTAACTACCTCAGCACGGGTGGTCACGGTACGCGCAACCTACCAAAACGTGCTGGAAAGCTGACTAACTGCACACAGGATATAAACAGTTCGTGTACGTATACATCAGCGACACTAATGTATCAACATAACACAAATACAAGGAAAATAATAAACGTGCTGGTATGCATATATATTGGCAATGAACCAATATATGATGCAAAGACCAGCAAAGTATCTTTATAACAAGAAACACGATCGGGGGCTAAAGCGACAGCAAGACTGGCTTACACTGAAGCTATGAAAACCCAAGGAAACCCTGCAGGAAGCAGATCTTTATACTGAGGTCATCCAATGGGAGCAGACATGCAGATTCCCACACAGGTGAATGATAATCAGTCACAAGCTGACAGCAGGGAAAGACAGACAAAGCTATGCAGCTTGCATGGAAATAGATCAGAACTGCCTGAGCTGCAGCACTACTACTTCCAGTAATAGCTGCTGCAGCAGCGATCATTACACCAACCAAGTCTTTTGGCTCCACCACCCTTAAATCAGCAGTATTAGAGTGGGCACAGTGGAGCCTGATGTAGGCACAAACTCACCTTTTATTACTGGGACCTCTGTTCCTTTTGATCAGCACCAGGGGTGCTCGAATACCCCTTTTTAAAATCCGAATTGACCCGGATCCGGATACCCAGATATCCGGATCCGAATCGGATATCCGAATCCGAACTTTTTGGTATCCGAGTAAACTCGGATATCTGAATCCAATATGCTGGATATCTGTCCGGATTCGGATAGAAAACCGGAAGTGACCTGAAAATGGCTTAAAATGCTTCCAAAAGTCTCTTCAAATGGCTAAAACCCCTTTTGGAGAGCTCTCTCTCTCTCTCCCCGAAAGGGATTTTTGCCATTGAAGGTGATTTTGGCTTCTGCTCAGATATCTGAGCTAACTATCCTCCCGGCTTTCGGATTTCAGATTGTAAATCCGAGTTTGTTTGGATAGTCTATTCGGATTTAAAAAAAATATCCGAATTGCTATTCAAAGTTCAGATAGTGGAAAAAGTTTGGATTATCTGGGTAGTTCGGATATCCGAAATCTTGCTGAGCACCACTGATCAGCACCCAAGCTCCTTTTCAGGCAAATAAGTGGTTGCCAATAAGCAGTGGTTGCTAAGCATTAGAATGTGCAAAACTGCAGTAAGTGTCAAGGTGCAGTGGGTGCCCAGATACAGAGGGTGGTAAGATGCAAAGGTCCAGTTTGTGCTAAGTTGCAGTAGGTGCTTTGTGCCAAAGTACAGTCTGTGTCAAGCTGCACATGATGCTCACCTTAAAAAGTTTTCTTTCTCTGGTCCCTGAGCCAGAAGCCTCAGCCGACTGAATCAGATGACAAGCGGTACTGCGCCTTGTTGTACATTTGTTAAATGTCACATTTGTGATAATGAATCAAGCATCCAGAGATCTGTGCCGGTTCAAGTAACAATGGGGCAGACACCTCCAAACCAGAAAGTGACATGAGGGGCCCTTTGTTGAAGCCATTTTCCCCCAGGGCCCCTGAGCTGACTGCTGCTCCCCCCTTCACCTTAACTGTTGTCCCCTGGGGCCCCTGCAGAGTCTTTGGCCGTATAGCGTTTCCCTGCCCGCCAGCACAGGTGAGACGCTACGCTGCCAAAGACTCTGCAGGGGCCCCAGGGGACAACAGTTAAGTTGGGGGGATACACCTTGGTGGGTGTGGCTACAGGCTCTGGGGTAATTGCCCCCTATGCCTCTATGGTAGCGCTGGCCATACCAGAGATTATAGCCACTTGCAGTTATATGCCCAGGTTGCTGCAGACTTATCGAACGATAATAAATCAACACCCAGTGTCACCATTTCTGTACACTCACTTACTAAGAGTATGCACACATGTTCATTTTGTTTTGGTGTAGAAAGAAGAGGGATTTGCAAAAATCACCGAACTTGCGTGGAAAAACCGTGAAAACCTCCTTAAATCGGTGAGATAACATAGGTGTGTATATGTGTGTATGATACTGACTCCTACTGGACTTTATATGATTTGCATCTTTCAATAGGATAGCAGATCTCACATCTCTATGTTTGTGGAGGAGATGGACATCATATTTTACATTTTTACTAAAAGATCGTTGCTGTTTCTTTTGCACATTGCAATAACGATTAATTGCTGGCAAATTCCCGAGCAGATCTTTCACATGACACTTTAGGCTATACTCACAAAAAGCCTGGTACACACTTTCAATCACTAACCAATCTTACCACCTCCATACAGTACAATCTGCTCATAGTGTTCAATATCTGTTCACCCTCAAACTTCGTGGAGGTGGTAAAATTGGTCAGTGATTGGCCAATCAAAGTTGAAGGTATGTACAAGGCTTTAGGGTGCATACACACATCCATTTTTGATTGGGCAATTTTAAAACCTCCATGTAGTGCGAGGGTCAACAGATTTTGCGTACTATGAGCAGATTGTGTGGGTATGGTAAACCCTCCTCCGACATGGAAGTGGTAAAATGGGTCAGTGATTGACCAATCGAAATTGAAAGTGTATACCAGGCTTAACAGGTAACACAAGATAAGTGTCAATCTATAATATGAAAAGTGTCATGCAGATAGAAAACAGAGGCGCCAGTGAAGGATAAAATTAATCAAAAACGTTTAAAAGGGAGGTACCTCTGGGACACATCTAGTAGGCCACTAAATGTTTAAATAATAAAAAAAAATCTCTTTATTGTTCATATTCACAAAAATACAGGTAAAAAACTCCACTGTGATGCATTTCGTGAGACAACCCACTTCTGGGTCAGTATAAAGAAACAACACAATTTTACCTATTTAAATGGCACGGGGTGCCCTCCAGTGCAGGATGTCCACTGCGCCTGCGCGAGCGGCACACAGAGTCGCACTGACATCATCTGGACTGTACTGCGCAGGCGCAATAGTTCTGCGCCTGTGCTGTAGAGTCCAGATGATGTCAGTGCGACTCAGTGAGCCTCATGCTGGAGCGCAGGAGAAGCCGACCTGGAAGCCGACCTGGTGAGGTCGGCATCTCCACCAGGGGACTGGGAGCCACCGGAGCTGCGGCGAGGGCACAGGACGGATGCAGGGGGCTGGAGGATGCCCCAGGTAAGTGGATTTTTTATTTTTAAAGTGCTCAGACCTTTCTTTTAAAACCTAACTTTTAATTGATTTAATTGTCTCTGCAGATGTCTCAATACTATTCTGGGGAGGGGAATTGGGAATCAGGGCTGTAGAGTGGGAGTCGTGGAGTCGGAGTTGGGGCAATTTTGGGTACCTGGAGTCGGAGGTTTCATAAACTGAGAAGTCGGAGTTGGGTAATTTTTGTACCAAATCCACATCCCTGGTAAATATTAGACTAAGGAGTTGGAGTAGAGGCGTTGGAGCCATTTTGGGTACCTGGAGTCGGTGGTTTCATAAACTGAGGAGTCGGAGTTGGAGTCAAATGATTTTTGTAACCACTTTATAGCCCTGTCGGGAATTCCCGAAAACCTTGGATAGCCTTTATTTGGGTCTATATGAAAAGGGCGCCGTTAAAAAAGGGCGCCTGGTGGAGCCCATATATACCAACTTCGCCTACAAAAAAGGCGCCTGGTGTAGCCCATATAAACTTCGGCTACAAAAAAGGCGCCTGGTTTAGCCCATATAAAAACTTCGCCTACAAAAAAAGGCGCCTGGTGTAGCCCATATAAAAACTTCGGCTACAAAAAAACTCCGGGATGTGTAAATTACTATTCCCCCTCCAGGGCGCCATGGATAGTGGAGGAATGAAATAATTCGGCTTCCAGCACTTGTAGCCCATATAAAAACTTCGACTACAAAAAAAGGCAATAATATGGGCTACAAAGGGGCACCTTACTGTAGCCGAAAACCTTGTAGCCGAAAAAAATATGGGCTACAAAGGGGAGCCCGCTTGTAGCCTATATTAAAACTCGGGCGCCCTTTTCTACACCTTGTAGCCCATATTTGCAGAAATAACATTGATGTCTATGGCGGCGCCCTTTTCATACAGGCAGCTCGGGCGCCCTTTTCAACCGATACCCTTTATTTGGCTCTAATCAGTATTATGGTCTACCCCTTTCCCCAGACTGATATAACAACTACATACTATACACACATCACCCCACCACAACCCAACAGGTTTCACCCCTTTAAAAGAGGGGCTTCCTCAGGGGCAAATATAAAAGTGCAAGGTGCTACCAGTGTCAATACATAAAGTGGAAGTTCAAGAAAAATAAAAAAACAGAGATGCAAATCTGCAGCATAGCCTCACGGCTCTCTGTGCAGGCCAAATTGTGTTTTGATAAATGAATTCAGGTTTGTGTAATTGTCAGTATAAAGCATAAAGACAGTATCAGGGGTGGAACCCACTAGAGTGATTTTTTTTATTGAGTATTTAGGAAGGTTTTCAAAACGCCAGCGACTTCCCTAAATGCTCAGCTAATGTTAATGGATGGATCAAATTCCACTGGAGCGATTGCGATTACCAAAATTGCAAACGCAGGACATGCAGCATTTTTGATCATCAGCGTTTTGCGTTTCTGCAATGGAAAGTAAACGCTGGCGTAATCGCTCATGAATCGCTATACAGAGCGATTAGCTAGCATTTTAAAATTAATGCACACTGTAAAAAAAAATTAATTGAAAGGACCAATCAGAATTAAAATCGCTAATCGCAAATTGCTACACAATCGCTGGCAAAAAGCGTACACTTTTTAAAATCGCTAGCAAATCAGGTGGGCTTTATCCCTGGTCGTGAGGCCAGGGATAACACTATCAAAACTCTAAATGTACTGCACTGGGTGAGGTCACAGTCCGATCCAACTCTATTACTATCAACGGATGCCGAAAAGGCTTTTGATAGGGTGGACTGGGACCTCATCGAGGGCACTCTCAGGCATATTGGCGTGGCAGATGGGATGATGAAGCGAATACTAGCCCTTTATTCAGGTCCCACAGCAAGAGTTAGGGCAAACGGAGTACTCTCTGGCTCGTTCCCTATACATAATGGGACCCGCCAGGGATGCCCTCTGTCTCCTTTAATTTTCGCTCTTTCTCTAGAGCCCTTCCTGTGCATGGTAAGGGCAAATCCAGATATACAGGGAGTCACCTTTCCCAAGTCATCTTCGAAAATAGCAGCATATGCTGATGACCTCCTATTTTACCTAACCAATCCTCATATCTCGCTACCCAATCTATTAGCAGAATTTAAGATCTATGGTGAAATATCCAATATGTCGATCAACTATGATAAGAGCGAAACCCTGGGAATTCTCCTTCCGAGACCCCTTAAATTCTCCCTACAGAGCAATTTCCCCTTTAAATGGCCCAGTAAATCCCTGAAATATCTGGGCATCCAAATCACACCGAATCCACAAGATGTATTCCTCCATAATTTTCCCCCTGCCCTGGAACGCATTAAACAGGACCTTATAAACTGGGATAAACCCCAGTTCTCCTGGTTTGGCAGGAGCTGCATCATCAAGATGACAATTATGCCAAGACTCCTTTACCTTTTTCAAACGATACCTATATGTATACCTTCCTCATATTTTAAACAGGTCGTCCAAGCCTTCTCTCGCTTTATATGGAAAGGCCGCAAACCCAGATTGAAATATATTATTCAGACGGCCCCCAAGGAGCTGGGCGGTATGGCAATACCGAACCCCCGACTATATCACGCAGCAGCAGTTCTTATTCGAGTCATTGACTGGCATAGACACGCAGTTCACAAACGATGGGTGGGTATTGAGGAGGAACTAATGGGAAACAAACTAGATCTAATACCCTGGTCGCTTCGTTCCCCTCCCGCTCCGACGATGGCCACGACTTTAATCAACCAAACCCTGAGAATATTCCTGAAAGTGAGAGAGAAATCAGCTATCTCACCATGGCCTTCTCCCCTCCTTCCCATTCTGGGCAATCCTAATTTTCCATTAGGTCTCAGTAATAATAGCTACCAGAAATGGCGACGGGACGCCCCTCTTAGGGCTATGCATTTGATACTAGGAGGACGGTGGGTAAACCTTGAAGAACTCCGGGTCTCCTTTAATGCCCCCAACCTCGATGCTTGGAGTCTCCTTCAGTTCGACCATTTTCTCATGTCACAAGGATCAAAGGCAAATTTTTCCAGACCCCTTTCACTCTTTGAAAAAACGTGCATGGACAGGGGGACGATAAGAGGCACTCTCTCCCTGGTATATTCACTACTAAATGACATGGAAGACCCCTGCTCCGCATACAAGGTCAAGTGGGAAAGGGATTTGAACACATACTTCTCTGATAAGCAATGGCACAAAATACTCGTCTTCTCTCATAAGTCCGCTATTTCCTCAAGGAGCCAGGAGGCAGGCTATAAAGTATTCACCAGATGGTATTTGACCCCTTCTAGGCTCCACAAAATGTATCTGTCCTCCTCCCCACTATGCTGGAGATGTGGAACAGGCACTCTAATACATACATTCTGGTCCTGCAGCAAACTGAGGCAATTCTGGGAAGATGTGAGAGAAATAATGCATACACTAACTGACTTCCTTCCTCCCGACTCCCCCGCCTTTTTTCTATTACACCACAATCAGTGGTCGATCAAGAAATACAAAAAAAACCTCACTAGACACCTGATTAATGCCGCTAAAATTCTGATAGCTAGAAAGTGGAAATCCCCGGAACCCCCCACCATACAGGAGTGGCTTAGAGAAATTGACTGGGTGGAAAAAATGGAAGATCTAACTGCTAGCATGAGGGAAAAACGGGATCAGTATTGGAAAACTTGGTTCGGATGGTTCGAATTTAAAGAATCACCCAGATATGCCTCTCTCACATCCACTTAGATCTAATATGCCCCAAACTCTCACCCCCATGGAACCACAAGATGAATACTACTAAATCCCCTTGGCTGGTAGACGTGTAGGGTGGCGGGCGCCTAGATGGAGCAGTACACATTCTCTTCACTCTCTTATTTCTTTCTTTTCTTCTTCCCTCTTCCTTTCCTGACTATATTATACTCATTTAATATAGATTGATATAGATTAAAGGGACACTTAAGTCAAACAAAAAAAATGAGTTTTACTCACCTAGGGCTTCCAATAGCCCCCTGCAGCTGTCTGGTGCCCTCGCTGTCTCCCTCCGATCCTCCTGGCCCAGCCGGCAGCCACTTCCTGTTTCGGTGACAGGAGCTGACAGGCTGGGGACGCAAGTGATTCTTCGCATTCCCAGACACATTAGCACCCTCTATGCTGCTATATGGTATATGATATATGCTATAGCAGCATAGATGGCGCTATTGTGGCCAGGAACGCGAAGAATCACTCGCGTCCCCAGCCTGTCAGCTCCTGTCACCGAAACAGGAAGTGGCTGCCGGCGGGGCCAAGAGGATCGGAGGGAGATGGCGAGGGCACCGGACAGCTGCAGCGGGCTATTGGAAGCCCCAGGTGAGTAAAACTCATTTTTTTTGTTTGACTTAAGTGTCCCTTTAAGCTTGCAGATGGCTACCTTGTTGGACTTCCAAGCTGAGTTGTTACATAGCTATAATGGTGTCCTGGGTGTATGTTCCCTATGGGCCCTGGGACCCCCTTTGTTGTATAGCTACGAGATAACTTGGCCGCTTTTGGCTTTATAAATTTATTCCAGGTTCATCTGTCTCTTACGCTATCAGACGGTAGTTTAGTTAGAGTTGTAAAAAGAAAAGGTGCTTGATAGTACTGGATTGCTATCAAGACAATACTTGCACTGTACCAATGCTTCTATACACTTATGCTGAACGTATTATTCAATATGCATATTCTTATGTAATGTTTTCTACAAAATGTTCTTAAAAATAAAGAATCTTTAAAAAAAAAATCGCTAGCAAAATCGCCAGAAAACACTCATGAAATCGCTTACAAAATGCTCATTAAAGAGAACCCGAGGTGGGATTCTGACAATGCTATCTGCACACAGAGGCTGGGTCTGCCTATACAGCCCAGCCTCTGTTGCTATCCAGATCACCCCTAAGTTCCCCCTGCGCTCTGCTATCCCCCATAAATCACAGCCGCGCTGTGCGGGCTGTGTTTAGCTATGTACTGTCATCCCCCCCCCCACCTCCTGCCTCCTCCAATCAGCGAGGAGGGAAGGGACGCGGGCGGCGGCCGGAGCTATGCAGGAGGCAGGGGGAGCGGTGAGAGTGACAGTACAGAGGTAAATACAGCCCGCTGCGTGTCAATAGCGCGGCTGTGATTTATGGTACAGCAGAGAGCAGGGGGAACTTAGGGGAGACTGAGATAGCAACAGAGGCTGGGCAGTATAGGCAGACCCCGCCTCTGTATGCGGATAGCATTGTCAGAACCCCGCCTCGGGTTCTCTTTAAAAATGCAATAGCGCTTTGTAGTGGGTTCCAGGCCTCAGGCTGTGCTTATCCCATACGGGATTGACATTATTTACTATTAGTATACAAACATGTTCTGACGAAGTGGGTTGTACCAAGAAACAAGTCGCAGTGGAGGTTTTACCGGTATTTTTGTGAATATCAACAATAAAGATACATTTTTTGAAATGTAAACATCCATTGTCCCATTACCTAGAGGTAAGTCCACCTCTACCTCCCTTTAAAACTTTTTTTTTTTTAATTAATTTTATCCTACATTGACACCTGTTTTCCATTCGCGTGACATATTAGTATCCACCCTTGGTGGAGGGGTGCGTCCCCTATCTCCTCCTGCTACAGAGAGCAACTTCTTAACCTAAGTGAGGACAGGTTTCTTTCCTCATCTGCTTATACAGTGGTTGCCTCGGTGGTAACCCACGTTTGTATTACTCCTTACTTACACATTTGATGGTTACTTACCTCAATATACTACCAGGCATGAGCACCAATTACGCCTATGCGTAATTATGCCATAGCTCTCAACTGTCCCTCTTTTGGAGGGACAGTACCTCTTTGGGAGCCCTGTCCCTCTGTCTTCCTCATTTGTCCCTCTTTCAGGACTTTGTCCCTCTTTCTATGTAAATATTTATATTTCTCTACTAAAAAATGTTTGACTCTAAACTTTATTCCCAACCTTTAAATTGATATATTACTAATTTTTAAATGTTAATATGAAGGAAAATGAACCAGGATAGAAAGGACCAGTGTGGTTTGAATTATAAAACAACATATTTTTCTTATGAAATCTGTATGGTATGCGTGACTAGGGGTGTGTCAGGGGCGTGACCAGGGGTGTGGCAGGGGCGTGGCTTAAGTGTCCCTCTTTCTCATCTTAAAAAGTTGGGAGGTATGATTATGCATCGTAATTCACATTTACGCATCGTAATGCGAAATTTGGGGGAAAACCGTAATTATTTTCCTATGTACGTCTTTTTGGATTTTTTTTTTACTTGTATCCACTATGCTCCTTAACATATGTTGCAATTTTGGTAGGAATAGCATGTGTGGGGGAATTGCTATTCACCGCCAAAGTCAGCACGAAATTCAGCGTAAATTACGTGTAAATGCATGCATAATTACAAATGCTTATAACAAATCAAATGAATTAACAATTCGTAATTACATACAGATGTAATTGTGAAAATTTACGTGAAATTTTGCGTAATCGTAATTTTGCTGATTACAATCATCATTATATACTACCCCAGTGATCTGAAAACTTGGCTCGCCAGCTGTTAAGGAACTACAACCCCCACAATGCATTGCAGGAGTCTGACAGCACCAGTCATGATTCACAAAGGCAAATGCATTGTGGGACTTTTAGTTCCTTAACAGCTGGAGGGCCAAGCTTGCAGATCACTGCTCTATCTACACTATATTGGTCTCTTGATTGTCTCCTTTGTATCTACAATGTGAATTGCCAATTGCTTGTTTTGAACTCTGCACACTGTTCTTTCCTGAGCTTTGTCTGTGAGTGTGGACTTGCAGTGTATTAGGCCTCATTTAAAGAGACACTGAAGCGAAAAAAAAATTATGATATTATGATTTGTATGTGTAGTATAGCTAAGAAATAAAACATTAAGATCAGATACATCAGTCTAATTGTTTCCAGTACAGGAAGAGTTAAGAAACTCCAGTTGTTATCTCTATGCAAACAAGCCATTAACTCTCCGACTAAGTCTTAATAGCCATACACTGGTCGATTTGCCATTAGATCGACCAGCTGACAGATCCCTATCTGATCGAATCTGATCAGAGAGGGATCGTATGGCTGCCTTTACTGCAAACAGATTGTGAATCGATTTCAGCCTGAAACCGATCACAATCTGTGGAGCCGCCGCTGCCGCCTGTCCCCCCCCCCCCCCCCCCGCGCATACATTACCTGACGCTGGCTCCCGGGCATCTTCTCCGCATCTTCTCCACGCTGCACCCGCTCCATCCCGGCGCTTCCTGAGCGCCATCTATTTGAACTTCCTGGTCACTGCAGTGACAGGAAGCGCCGGGATGGAGCGGGTGCAGCGCGGAGAAGACGCCCGGGAGCCAGCGTCAGGTAATGTATACCTGATCGGATCGGCCGCCGCTAGCGACGCGCTCCCTACCCGCGGGCGAACGAGGGTAATTTCCCGCACGGCGCGATCGATGGACCGATCCGATTTCGGGAAAAAATCGGATCGGCGGGTGCGTTTAGCGCGAACGATTGGCAGCAGATTCGATCCCAGGATCGAATCTGCTGTCGAAACGGCCGCGAATCGGGCCAGTGTATGGCCACCTTTAGTCGTGGAGAGGGCTGTTATCTGACTTTTATTATCTCAACTGTAAGTGAACTGTTTACTAGAGGAGAGGTCATTACTTCACAGACTGCTCTGAAAGACTCATTTGAATGCTGAGTGTTGTGTAATCTGCACATATTAGAGAATGATGCAATGTTAGAAAAAACACTATATACCTGAAAATAAAAGTATGAGAATATTTTCTTTGCTGCTAATCTTCTAGTAATTATTCATAGTACACAACCAATTCACTATATCATATTTTTTTTTTCGCTTCAGTGTCTCTTTAAACACACATAATGCATAATGCAGCCAACTAACCAGAATGTTCTGATCTTCCAGACTCCGTCGCAAGCAGAGGGCTCACATGAGCATAAAAGTGCCGCACAGTTTGATAGCAGACAGGTAAATAACTTCCCTCTTCTTTCCTCGGCTATTTCATTCTGCCCTTGTACATGCTTTGAATATTTGTTTATCACTCAAAACAATTGACAGTTTTGGAACAATCACTGTATGGACATGCTGCGTGGCCCTCTGTATCATGGAGAGAGAAGGTGGGAGGATGGGTGGGAGTAGGGGCGCAGCTAAGGTTTTTTTGGCACAAGCAGCCCATAAGTTGAGGCCCCCCCCTCCCAAAGGCAGCGGCGTGCAGCAAAAAAGAGGGCATGGCCCCGCCAATGATGAAAAATGGGTGTGGCCATGCCATGATGTGGGTGGAGCTACATGATGTAGGTGGTGGTGCCCCAGTATAGGTAGTCTGGTATTGGTGGTGCCTTAGTATAGGTAGGCAAGTATAGGTGGTGACTCAGTTTAGGTAGACAGGTATGGATTCCCTAGTATAGGTGAGCTGCCTGGACATTCCCTTTAACTACTAGCCGATTGGCATGAATGCGGCGGCAGCCCCAGGACCGATCCACGCCGAATGGCGTGAACGGCTGTCTATGGGGCTAGCAGGAGATCGCGCACACTGCTGCGCACGCATCCCTGCTTGGAAGGCGGAGCTCCGCCTTCAGTCTCCCAACGGCGATCGCCGCTTGGAGACTGTTAGGCGGTGAAACCGGCGTCTAATTAGGCTGTACAGCGCTGCGATCTAAGGCAGCGCTGTACTGGGGACAGCTGTGTGACACAGCTGTCCCCTCTGAAGATGTGGAATTGATGCTGGCGGGGGGAGGGAGCGGGGTAAAAAAAAAAAAAATAGTAATAGTAACATAGTTCTCTGAGTCATGTGAATGATTCTTCCAAAGGGAAATTATCTGAAATAGCTGCATCAAATGTAAAAATTGTGTAAGTAATGACATATTCCCCTGTTCATCTTTATTAGCAATGATATATCGGGGAGAATGAATGAGGGCTTTAACATACACCTGAAGTGTATGTTAAAGATTGTCCAGATGATTCCTAGATACTTGTAGAGCCCACCATCCCAGTGCAGGGACCCTGTTCTCCTGGTCGCCCTCCCAGCCGTGCACAGCAGTCCACTGGAGGATCATTTTAAGTTCTTTAGAGGGGAAATGAATTAAAATGAAATGGGGCTCTAGGTAAGATAGCAGTTTCTTGCCCCCACTGTTTTTTTTTTTTGAAATTAAGATTTGGTGGGCGCTAGCATCTACCAGGCCCCTAAACTCTCTCCAGGCCCTAGGCAAATGCCTACGTTGACTTGTGAATGATCCGACTCTGCTTTGGATTTTTTTTTATAACCAATTATATACTAAATGAATAATATTTTTTTTCCATGTATGCTTGTCCCTAGATTCAGAAAACAAGTTTATCAAGGACATCTCAGGAACAACTCTGTTCTCGGTCACAATATGAACATTCTGAAAAGCCTCTCGTGGCTCAAAAGTCGCCCACAAGTAACAACCCAGAATCCTACTATACGGCTAGCAAACAGCCACAGAAAGTGCAGCACAGTCTCTCCATGGACTCTGTCATTGAGCATTGTGATCAGACCATCCTGAAGCAAGGAGCAATCAGTCCTGTAGAGCTGTCCCAGTACAAACCAGCCGGGCCGCTTTCTTGCCACACGCCAGCACCACAAGCACAACAATATTTTGGTTCCAGCTCAGGAAGTTCCCTGTCTTATATTTTAATAAGGTCGACTGCTGCGCAAACAGACCAAGAAGCATCACAGAGTACTGAGTCATGTTCAAAGACTTCCGAAGAGCCAGATTCAAAAAGTCTACATGGAGTATCGGCCAACGTTCACGATGTAAAACACACGTCACGTGAACCCACTAGTAGACCCGTCAGTAGGCCCCAGTCCCCTGCTGAGCCCAAGAAGGAGGTGCAAAGCCTACAAAAACCTCCACCAACCATCACACCAAAAAGTTCTTACAGATCACGTAGTCCTTCACCAGAACACATTCTTTGTGATTCAAAGGTCACGGCCTATTTAACTTCTGACAGGCCTTCACCCCAATCAAAGGATGGAAATTTGCAGGTTAACAAAAAACAAGTATTCCAGCGTGCTGTGACACCACCTGTCGACAGAAGTCCTGAAACGACACAGAATCAACCGTCGTTGGCCTCTTCTTCGGAAGAGGTACAAGATGACCAGGCAGAGGATAGGCCAGAGGCGAGACAACCTGGAGGGTCCTCCCTGTACAAGCCAGCAGGACCACTTTCCTGCTTTAGACCAGAGCCACAGCCCCAGCAGATTGTGGAGTGGTACTGCGGCACCGAAAGCCCACTGTCCAAAGTTGTACTTAAACCAACTAGAACATACATGTCGCCAAATGTAGTTATGTCCCGCCCAGGATCTCCAGACGACACAAAGCATTTCAGCCCGGGAACAGAAACTACTGGACAAAGTCTGAAGGATGGAAAACAGTCTCCAGCAGAATTTGAGAAAGAGGCTACTGTTTCACCAGAACCAATGAAAAAACAACATCAAGGGCAGACGATGCCTCAAGGTAACACCGTTTCAAAAGCATCCCAAAGACCCACCCAGTCTCCTGAACCGGTACTCCAAAACCATAATACAGACCTACAAACCAACTCTCCAGAAATCTTACGCAAAAAGTTTCTTGAATCATTGTATACGTCTCAAAAGATGGGATGTTCACCCTTTGATGGGCCAATACCTCAGTATTCTGTGCAGGTTTCCCAGCTGAAAGGAGGGCCAGAATTCGACCTAGACTCTACTTTTGAGGGAAATCCTCTAGAATTGATGGACGCCTTAGATAATGACATGTACCTGAACACCACTGTGAAATACATCAAGGTGCGTAAATTCTTCTTTTCCTTACATACCCTAGCTATTTTATCCTTATTCTCAAAGTTTACAAATATATAATAATCTAATCATGATCATTAAAGTGGACCCAAATTAAAAATACAAGATTTCAGCAATAAAATCTATTTTCTAAATTATGATAATAAATAGCAGCCTTTTTTTTAGCTGCATGATGACAAATATAACATATTTTACATTTATTGGAGGAACCCCTCCCTTCCTTTCATATTGCCAGGACAGAATCCGGCAGACTGGTGGAGTAGGTGGTGTCTGGCAAAGGAGGAATTGCTAATGGCTGCCACCTGTATAACCCTAGTTATGAAAAGAGAAGGGTGAAAAGCATGCACTGAAATGCTCATAGGCTTGAAAGAGTGTTTATTTATCTTTGTATGGGTCAGAGTGGTGCAACTAAATATTTTGAATTAAAAAAAATGTTTGGTTTGGGTCCGCTTTAAGAACTCAAACCCTTTCACACTACTGCACTGCGTTACCCGTTTCTACCTCAGAATAACGCTAAAGCAATAAAAGTCTATGTGACATTTCATACCTGGTGCGGTGCGCCGGAAGTATTGTATTTGACGCAAAAGCGTCAGCGCGTTATGGGCACCATCCGCGGTGACGTGCGTAGACCGGAAGTCATGTAAGTCAATGGCGCTGCAGATATTTTAAAATATTTTGTGTCCACGTGCGGTGCGCAGTAGCAAATTTTTTAATACATATTTCCGACACAGGAAGTGAGAGCTAGAGAGCCTGGACTTAAAATAAATAAAAAACAAAGAGTTTCACTTACCTGGGGCTTCTGCCAGCCCCTTGAAGCCACCCTGGTGTGCGCCAGTCCTCCACGATCCTCTGTTCTCCCACCGCCGGCTAGTTTCGCTCAAGCACGTGGATTACAGCGCAGGAGACTTGGGCGCAGCCGGCGCCACCATAGACCGTAATAGGAATTATGGGTATAGCGGCGCTCAGTGAGTAACTTCGATAGTACACTGCGCCTGCACAGCCCTGCTACGCGTAGCCTTGCTCACATTCCCGTCTGCAATACCGTTTTGCGCAGGAAGCTATTGCGGATGGGATCGCGAGCGAAGCTACGGGTGGCCAGAGCTGCGCTGGTGCAGTGGCCCGTCGGTGAAACCGAAACTAGCTGGCAGTGGGGGAACGGAGGATCGTGGAGGACCGGCGCGGGACAGGATGGCTGCAAGGGGCTGGCAGAAACCCCAGGTAAGTGAAACTCTTTGGTTTTATTTAGCTTCAGTTACGCTTTAAGATTTGATTTCCTGCCCAGAATTACAAGGAGGCTCATTACCGCAGGTATCTACAAAGCTTCTATTTAGCATTGCGGTGCGATCATCCGATCACACCGCAATCAAAACGCTGGTTTCTAGTGTGAAACCGGCCTCAAGGTGCCCATACATCACAGCACGGCGGTGGTGGAGCATAGTATTTTGTACACGCAGATAGGCACCCAGTATAACAAGTTAGAACTCTTTACTGAAGAAAACATGCAGAGATGAATCATACACCACCATTAGGTAATGCAGCTTACTTAGAACAGAGGGAATAGAGTGAATACAGGAAATAACAATACCATAGAGATCATTGTAGCACTCTGCATACACAGTGACATCTTGTGGTTGCTTTACTATACTGCAATTTAGCCAATAATGTTGTTACTACCAACAGGTGGTGTAGTGGATAGCATTCTCGCTTTGCAGTGTTAGGTTCCCAGTTCAAATCCCAGCCAGGGCACTATATGGACATAGTTTGTATGCTCTCCCCGTGTCTGCGTGGACTTTCTCCCATGTCCCAAAAACAGAGAGATAAGTTAGATTTCCTCTAAATTGGCCCTAGACTATGATGGACATATGATTATGGTAGGGATTAGATTGTAAGCTTCTCTAAAGAAAAGTCAGTGACAAGATTATATATACTCACCTAAAGGATTATTAGGAACACCATACTAATACAGTGTTTGACCCCCTTTGGCCTTCAGAACTGCCTTAATTCTACATGGTATTGATTGAACAAGGTGCTGAAAGCATTCTTTAGAAATGTTGGCCCATATTGATAGGATAGCATCTTGCAGTTGATGGAGATTTGCGGGATGCACATCCAGGGCACGAAGCTCCCGTTCCATCACATCCCAAAGATGCTCTATTGGGTTGAGATCTGGTGACTGTGGGGGCCATTTTAGTACAGTGACCTCATTGTCATGTTCAAGAAAATGATTTGAAATGATTGGAGCTTTGTGACATGGTGCACTATCCTGCTGGAAGTAGCCATCAGAGGATGGGTACATGGTGGTCATGAAGGGATGGACATGGTCAGAAACAATGCTCAGGTAGCCCATGGCATTTAAGCGATGCCCAATTGGCACTAAGGGGCCTAAAGTGTGCCGAGAAAACATCCCCCGCACCATTACACCCCCACCACCAGGCTGCACAGTGGTAACAAGGCATGATGGATCCATGTTCTCATTCTGTTTACGCCAAATTCACTCTCTCTCTCATTATAAGCGAAGGATTAGATTGTGAGTCCCTCTGAGGGAGAGTTGAGTAACAAGAAGATATACACTGTACAGAGCTGCGGAAGATGTCAGTGCTATATAATTACTTAATAATGATAAATCTAATAATCACACATCTGAAACAAGCATGCGGCCAGACCAGTCAGACTTTGTTCAGAAACAGCTGATCTGCTGCATGCTTGTTCAGGGTCTATGGCTTAGAGTTTTAGAGGCAGAGGATCAGCAGGACTGCCAGGCAATCTGCATTATTTAAAGTGTACCTGAAGGGAAAAAAGTGCCCCTAGTGGGTACTTACTTCAGGAGGGAGAAGCCTAAGGATTCTTAAGAGGTTTCTCCCTTCCCCCTCACTAGAGGGGATCCAGCGATGGGACTCCGAAAGATCCGCAGACAAGAGCTGGTCAGAGCTGCGCGCAGGCGTGGTAGTGGCTGCCAAACGTAGATATTATGGTCTGTGTTACTGATGGGGATCCAGCGCTGGAACAAGACAGACTAGGAGGACGGAGGAAGCCCGTTAGGTTCCAGGGGATTCCCCCTCCCGAGACTTCCCATGAGGCACTTTACTTTTTCCACTACAGGTTTACTTTAAAGAAAATAAATATGACAGCTTCCATTATCTGTGAATCATAAACATTTGGACCAGCATGCATAGGGAAATTAGAATGTGCCAGGGGTGGGACTAGCAATATTAATAAAGAAGAAAAGGGTACCCCTATAAACAGCACCAGACTAATAAATATTATCAAAAGTATAAATCTTTATTGTTCAAAACCATCAGCACTATTAAAACCAATTAAAAATGTCACCACGAAAAGTGACCAGCAGTGTCTCTCAACCATAAAAGTCATATAATCAAACCTAATAACAACTGGCAACTGGAAAAACAGTCCTGCAAAATACAATATAAGATACCACCTTAAAATAATTGCAAAAAATGACAAGCAATGGGTAATATACGATAGTGGAAGCCCCAGGTTAGTATCAATACACCAACTAGTTACGTCTCAGGACAGGTACACTTTAAAGTATGCCCATTGACTTTAATGCAATTCACGAGATTGATAACTCATGATAACTCGCACAACGGTCTGAAATTTAGTGAACTTTTCACAAAAACATAAGAGACATTTTTGCTCATCCCTTCCGAGATACAGCAGCCATTTACGACAAATAACAAGGGCAGCCTTATCCTCTCCTTATGGAGGGTGGATATGAATTAGTGGGGGGATAGGAGACACACATACAATACATGAGGTGGATGGGAATCGGTGGAGGTAGAGGAGTGGGGGGGCACACTTATATACAGGTATGGTCATCTGGGTGGGGATGGGATTTGGGAGAAGTTACCTAACCTATACTGGGAGCACCTACACCTGGCTACCTACCTATACTGGAGGCAACTGTACCTGGCCAACCTATACTGGGGGAAACTGTACCTGGCTAACCTATACTGGGGGCAACTGTACCTGGCCAACCTATACTGGGGGCAACTAACCTGGCTAACCTATACTGGGGGCACCTATACCTGGCTACCTACCTATACTGGAGGCAACTGTACCTGGCCAACCTATACTGGGGGCAACTGTACCTGGCTAACCTATACTGGGGGCAACTGTACCTGGCCAACCTATACTGGGGGCAACTGTACCTGGCTAACCTATACTGGGGGCAACTGTACCTGGCTAACCTATACTGGGGGCAACTGTACCTGGCTAACCTATACTGGGGGCAACTGTAACTGGCTAACCTTTACTGGGGGCAACTGTACCCGGCTAACCTATACTGGGGGCAACTGTACCTGGCTAACCTATACTGCGGGCAACTGTACCTGGCTAACCTATACTGGGGGCAACTGTACCTGGCAAACCTATACTGGGGGCAACTGTACCTGGCTAACCTATACTGCGGGCAACTGTAGCTGGCTAACCTTTACTGGGGGCAACTGTACCTGGCTAACCTATACTGGGGGCAACTGTAACTGGCTAACCTATACTGCGGGCAACTGTACCTGGCTAACCTATACTGGGGGCAACTGTACCTGGCAAACCTATACTGGGGGCAACTGTACCTGGCTAACCTATACTGGGGGCAACTGTACCTGGCTAACCTGTACTGGGAGCACCTATACCTGGCTACCTACCTATACTGGAGGCAACTGTACCTGGCTAACCTATACTGGGGGCAACTGTACCTGGCTAACCTATACTGGGGGCAATTGTACCTGGCAAACCTATACTGGGGGCAACTGTACCTGGCTAACCTATACTGGGAGCACCTATACCTGGCTACCTACCTATACTGGAGGCAACTGTACCTGGCTAACCTATACTGGGGGAAACTGTACCTGGCTAACCTATACTGGGGGCAACTGTACCTGGCCAACCTATACTGGGGGCAACTAACCTGGCTAACCTATACTGGGGGCACCTATACCTGGCTACCTACCTATACTGGAGGCAACTGTACCTGGCTAACCTATACTGGGGGCAACTGTACCTGGCAATCCTATACTGGAGGCAACTGTACCTGGCTAACCTATACTGGGGGCAACTGTACCTGGCAAACCTATACTGGGGGCACCTATACCTGGCTACCTACCTATACTGGGGGCAACTGTACCTGGCTAACCTATACTGGGGGCAACTGTACCTGGCAAACCTATACTGGAGGCAACTGTACCTGGCTAACCTATACTGGGGGCAACTGTACCTGGCAAACCTATACTGGGAGCACCTATACCTGGCTACCTACCTATACTGGAGGCAACTGTACCTGGCCAACCTATACTGGGGGCAACTGTACCTGGCTAACCTATACTGGGGGCAACTGTACCTAGCTACCAACACTGGGGGCACCTATAACTGGCTATCTACCTATACTGAGGGTGTTTTGGGGGGGCTCACCGCAGCTATAACGTGCGGTGCAAATTGTTGGCTTTTGTGCGATTGTTCCAATTCGGGGACTACAAGTGGGTGGGTGGGAATTAGCAAGGGACAGAGAAGAGAGGGGGGCACAGGTATGTGCAGTGGGTATGGGATTTGGCAGGGTGGCACACTCATACAGGTGGGCGGTGGGAATTGGCAGAGGAGAGGGGGGCACAGGTATGTGCAGTGGGTATGGGATTGTGAGGGGGGCACACTCATACAGGTGGGCGGGAATTGGCAGAGGAGAGGGGGGCACACTCATACAGGTGGGCGGGAATTGGCAGAGGAGAGGGGGGCACACTCATACAGGTGGGCGGGAATTGGCAGAGGAGAGGGGGACACAGGTATGTGCAGTGGGTATAGGATTTGGCAGGGCGGCACACTCATACAGGTGGGCGGTGCTAATTGGCCGGAGGACAGGCATGCATCCACAAGCAGAGCTCTCTGCGCTCCCGTAACCGCCGTATTCACATAGCTCGCTACGCAAAGAGTCCTACGTCACTGAAACTTCCTCTGCGAGTTTAGCGCTGTCCTGTCCTGGCCAGCCCCGCCCCCGTCCTCTCTCCACCCTCTTCTGCTAGTTCAACGCTGTCCTACTCCGGCCTAGCCCCGCCCCGTCCCGCCTTGTCTCCGCCCTACTCTGAGAAGTTTAGTTCTGTCTTGCACTGGCTGAGCCACGCCCCCGTATCGCTCTCCCCGCCCTCCATTGCGAGAACGCGGTCCTGCACTGGCCGAGCCCCGCCCTCTTCTGAAAGCTTAGCGCTGTCCTGCAGCGGCCGAGCCCCGCCCCCGTCCCGCCTGTGCCGCGCCCCCGTCCCGCCTTCTCCCCCCCCTCCCGATCTGGCTGAGACTTTCCTGCCCCTCCCAGGAAGCAGCGCGGGGAGGAAGCGCGGAGAGGTTACAGAGAGGCAGCAGTGGGGACGGGAAGCGGAGCCAGGGAGGGGGTCTGTGCACTGCAGCCCAGCACACCCACCAGCAGGCTGGATCCTCTGTGTGTGGCCGGGGGGAGAGCAGCTAACATGACGGTGAGCCTGGCAGCCCCCTGTGTCCCCCCCCCCCCCATTGCAGTAGAGTGTAAGCTCTGAAGGGCAGGGCTCTCCTTCCTTCTGTGTCTTACTTTATATACATTGTATTCAGCATGTCACTTTTGTCACTGTAATAAGTAGCAAAAAAGTTTCTGTGACTTTAATAACTTATTCTGTATATTGATGTACACCATTGTCTGTATTGTTTTTGGGCTGGTACCAATCAAGGTGCTAGTTTAGTTTAGGGAAGTGTTTCTCAACATTATTTTGGTTTGTACCCCGTTTAAATGTCTGTGCTCCCCAAGTACCACTTGATGTAGTAGAGATTATCTCTAGTACCCATTGACAGAGATGTTTTTATTAGTCATACATTGTTTCTAAACAGTTTCCAGGTATTTACTCATTCTTTTAATTAGCTTTTTTTTTTTTTAGCTAAAATGCTAATTTAGTGGTGTAGTTTTTGGTGTTCTCCCCAGGCTCTTTTAGCTGGGTGTGCCACCCGGCTAGTTTTGGTGACCACCCGGCTGTCATAGGATCACCTCCTCCTATGCTGTAAGCAGAGTTGCGCACAGAAGCACCGACCCTGCATTCTCTCATATTGCCCCACCTGGCTACATTTTCATACCACCCGGCTGGAAACAAATTCTGGGGAGAACACTGCGTTTTACATAGGATAACCACTGGTTGAGAATCTAGGGTTTAGGGGACTCAGCAGGAAACCTCATAGGGATCCAATAACAGCACCCTCTACAGCACAAAGCGTTACGATTGGCAAATAGTGCGGGTGTAGTTTATTACAACCTATCAAAACTAGCAGTTCAAGAGGGTGCTGTCCACCCAATCACGTTAGCTGCATTCCCCTATTATTATTTAGTATTTAAATTGCGCTGACAACTTCTGCAGTGTTGTACTGTCCCTCAGAGGGGCTCACAATCTAATCCCTAGCATAGTCATATGTCTATATTGTGTAGTGTATGTATGGTAGTCGAGGGCCAATTTTAGAGTGAAGCCAATTAACTTATCTGTATGTTTTTGGGATGTGGGAGGAAACCAGAGTGCCCGGAGGAAACTCACACAGACACGGGGAGAACATACAAACGCCGTTCCCTGGCGGGGAATCGAACCTGGGACCCAACATTGAAGGGCGAGTGCGCTAACCACTATGTCACCGTGTTGCCCTATTAGGTTTTCCTATGCGGTTTCCTACTGGGTGTACTATACTAGACTAAGTATGTTTGTTTTTTTACTTTGTGCTGTGCCACAGAATGTTTTGGTGCTTTAAATAGCAATAATAATATAGTGTGGGGTGGTGGATGGGATTGTATTCAGCCTGTATATACTGGGTTGGTCGATGGGATTGGATGGATACGGTCTATACCAGTGATGGCTAACCTTGGCACTCCAGCTTTGGTGTAACTACAAGTCCCATGAGGCATTGCAATACTCTGACAGCTCTAACCATAACTCGTGGAGGCAGAGATATGATGGGATTTGTAGTTTTGTCACAGCTGGAGTGCCAAAGTTAGCCATCACTGGTCTATTCATACCAGGGGTGGGGGATGTGATTGGATGGATACAGTCTGTACATACCAGGGTATTGGATGTATACAGTTTGTACATACGGGGTGGGGGATGGGATTAGATGGATACAGTTTGTACATACCAGGGGTGGGGGATGAGATTGGATGGATACAGTCTGTACATACCAGGGTACTGGATGTATACAGTTTGTACATACAGGGTGGTGGATGGGATTAGATGGATATGGTCGGTATATACCGGGGTGGGGGGTACTGGTCGGTGGATGTGTATAGTCTGTACTATTATTAGCATTCTGTTTGAGGGCGAGATGGGTAGTGACCATTTTTTTAAATATCTTTGGTCTTTATTGTATCTGGTTGTCTTTTCCAAGAGGTTTAGGAGAATCCTATTACAGCTTTTTGCATATGCTGATGGTAAACGAGTTTCAGTGTGTGTGTATCTCTGCTTGAATAACGTGCTCTGATGCTGTCACCACCGCTTCTACAGTACTAACTAACGCAGCTCTTGTTAGCCTCCCTCTGTTTAAGGTTCCCATACATTACACAATTTTCTACCAAGCAATCCATAAAACTGTAGTCGATCATCTAATTGCCCACACACTGCATGTGAGATCTTGGCGATTTTCCCTTCACTAATCGATCTGAACGATGTTTTGCCTCCATGCTCTGAAACCAAAAATTGATTCTGTATTGATCAAACTCATATGAACAGTCAGCGACGATCGACCATTGTTTTCCATCCTACTCAATCATGTAAATTGGTCACTTCGGGCAGATTTTGGACATATTCTATTGATTTAGCACAATGGAAAATGATCTATTCACCCCAATCTGATAAAATGATCGAATCAAATGGTTGATCGAGTAGAAAGATTGAGTAATGTATGGGCACGTTTAGTTTTCATAAGTGTGCAGCTTTATCAGTCACTGAGTTGTGCAGCTACATTTCTTTATCTCTGAATGCAGCAGATAAAGCTCGAGAGAGCTTCTGTGTACAAGACTCCAAAATAGAAAGCTATGCAGTCTAAAATTAGCAGCAGGTGCCTACAGAATAAACTGGATGGTACATTATTATGTCAGTACTAGCTGAATACCCTCGGGGTGGAGTTCATTGAGGTTTTTTTTTTACACAGATGACATTACTTTGAATCAAGGGCAGGTAGGATAACTATACAGGCAATGAGGAGTTGGGAGACCGGTTTTTAAGTGTATGGTATGGCAGTATGTGGTTTTTAAACAGGCCACAATGTATTTATTTTTTTAATCGCTACACGCATGTAAGGTTGGCATTCATTTTTTCCACATCGACAGTCTAAAACGAAACTCGGGCATACACTGTACAATATTTTCACTAGATTAGGCCTCAGATGAGATGTAAACACAGAATCTGGGGCAGTTCACTTAAAAGTGTGGAAACCACAACATTTTTTTTCCTGACACTACGCGTGTTCGGCCATTTTTTTTTCTGCTAGTTTCTCTTTCTCAGTAACTGATTAGTTAATGAGAAATTGCTTGCAGCGTATGTATTTGTGCTGCAAGATGCTTGTTTAACTTTTCAGTGCAGACAAATGCATTTAATTGACTTCTATTGTATGTGAGGCAATTGCGTTATCGCAAATTCGCAATATGCCGCCGATTTTTGATAAGTGTGAACCCTGCCAAATGGAAATTCAGGACAACTGAAGTGAGAGGGATATGGAAGCTGGCATATTTATTTCCTTTTAGGCCTCATTCACATTGCACTCCAGTCACATTCGCGTTGGCTGTTTTTTTTTTTTACACTTATTTTTTGTCGATTTCTGGGCATTGGACGCTTTTGTTCAGCACTTTTCTAAGCGCTTTTGCAGAGCGATTGCGTTTTTTTTCACTTTCTGACTTCAGTCAGGAAGTGAACTGTTTGATCCGCAAAAGAATAAATACAATGTAATTTTTCTTAAAAACGCTCAATGCAAAAAATGATTTTGTGAGGGTTTTGCGTTTTTCCTATACCTTCCATAGTGGCGGAATCGCCTCAAAAATGGCCCATGCAGAGATTGCCTGAGTGGATCGGAAATGAACCGCTCAGATGTGAACTTTCTCATAGAGAATCATTGCACAAGCACTTTCAGGGCGATTTTGAAAATCGCCAGCGCTAAAAAAAAGTCAAACGCACGTAGTTTGAACGAGCCCTTAAGCAATACCAGTTGCCTGGCTGTCCTGCTGACCCTCTGCCTCTAATGCTTTTAGCCACAGACCCTGAACAAGCATGCAGTAGATCAGGTGTTTCTGACATTGTCATCTCTGACAAGATCAGCTGCATGCTTGTTTCTGGTGATTCAGACATTACTGCAGCCAAATAGACCAGCAGGGCTGCCAGGCAACTGGTATTGTTTAACAGGAAATACATATGGCAGCCTCCATATCCCTCTGAACCTCAGGTTCCTTTTAAAGAGTGCTTCCAGTGTAAAATACACAGCCTGTCATGCCAGGCTCTGTATTAAAGCAGAAGAAGAGGCGGGGGGGGGGGGGGGGGGGGGGGGGGTGTGTCTCGGGGTTTAATAACTCACCTGCTTGGCCCCCCTCAAATACCGCCATGTCTCTTTCTTTTTAAAAATCTACTGCTGCTTAGGCCACCCCCACCAGCGTTGCAGAGGGATGCAGCAATGCAGCTGCTGGGGGTGGCCACAGAGCTTCGGAAAAATGGCCGCTACAGTTTTGCTGCTGCAGTGACTAGTGAACTGCTGAGCAGGTGAGTTTTTAAAGAGTAACTGTCGGGCAAAAAAATCAAAAATCAATTCTTTATTTTTATCTGGTGAACAAGTAAAGTTGGCCACACACGATACAATAAAATGATCCGATTTTACGGCAATTCGATAAAAACGATCGGATCTCCTGACAAAATCGAAAGCGTTTTT